>NC_069504.1:764257777-764455893 GCF_027579735.1 Bombina bombina | reverse complement strand
AACCCACTCCCCCGGATGAAAAGTCTGACGACTTAAGAAATCCGCCTCCCAGTTCTCCACTCCCGGGATGTGGATTGCAGACAGGTGGCAAGAGTGAGACTCTGCCCAGCGAATTATCTTCGATACTTCCATCATTGCTAGGGAGCTTCTTGTCCCTCCCTGATGGTTGATATAAGCTACAGTCGTGATGTTGTCCGACTGGAACCTGATGAACCCCCGAGTTGCTAACTGGGGCCAAGCCAGAAGAGCATTGAGGACTGCTCTCAATTCCAGAATGTTTATTGGAAGAAGACTCTCCTCCTGATTCCATAGTCCCTGAGCCTTCAGAGAATTCCAGACAGCGCCCCAACCTAGTAGGCTGGCGTCTGTTGTTACAATTGACCAGTCTGGCCTGCTGAATGGCATTCCCCTGGACAGATGTGGCCGATAAAGCCACCATAGAAGAGAATTTCTGGTCTCTTGAATGGAATGAAGGACACGGCATGCATTTTGAAGTTTTGTTAACCTGTCCTCTGTCAGGTAAATCTTCATTTCTACAGAATCTATCAGAGTCCCCAGGAAGGGAACTCTTGTGAGTGGAAAGAGAGAACTTTTCTCTTCGTTCACTTTCCATCCATGCGACCTTAGAAATGCCAGTACTATCTCTGTATGAGATTTGGCAGTTTGAAAGCTTGAAGCTTGTATCAGTATGTCGTCTAAGTACGGAGCTACTGAAATTCCTCACGGTCTTAGTACCGCCAGAAGAGTGCCCAGAACCTTTGTGAAGATTCTTGGAGCCGTAGCCAGTCCGAATGGAAGAGCTACAAACTGGTAATGCCTGTCTAAAAAGGCAAACCTTAGATACCGGTAATGACTTCTGTGAATCGGTATGTGAAGGTAAGCATCCTTTAAATCCACTGTGGTCAAGTACTGACCCTCTTGGATCATGGGCAAAATTGTTCGAATAGTTTCCATCTTGAACGATGGAACTCTTAGGAATTTGTTTAGGATCTTTAAATCCAAGATTGGCCTGAAGGTTCCCTCTTTTTGGGAACTACAAACAGATTTGAGTAAAACCCTTGTCCTTGTTCCAACCGCGGAACTGGATGGATCACTCCCATTAATAAAAGATCTTGTACGCAGCGTAGAAACGCTTCCTTCTTTGTTAGGTTTGTTGACAACCTTGACAGATGAAATCTCCCTCTTGGGGGAGAGGATTTGAAGTCCAGAAGGTATCCCTGAGATATGATCTCTAACGCCCAGGGATCCTGAACATCTCTTGCCCAAGCCTGGGCGAAGAGGGAAAGTCTGCCCCCCACTAGATCCGGTCCCGGATCGGGGGGCCCTCAATTCATGCTGTCTTAGGGGCAGCAGCAGGTTTTCTGGCCTGTTTGCCCCTGTTCCAGGACTGGTTAGGTTTCCAGCCTTGTCTGTAGCGAGCAACAGCTCCTTCCTGTTTTGGTGCAGAGGAAGTTGATGCTGCTCCTGCTTTGAAATTACGAAAGGAACGAAAATTGGACTGTCTAGCCTTGGCTTTGGCCTTGTCCTGAGGCAGGGCATGACCTTTACCTCCTGTAATGTCATCAATAATCTCTTTCAAGCCGGGCCCGAATAAGGTCTGCCCTTTGAAAGGAATATTAAGCAATTTAGATTTAGACGTAACATCAGCTGACCAGGATTTTAGCCACAGAGCTCTGCGTGCCTGAATGGCGAATCCTGAATTTTTAGCCGCAAGTTTAGTTAAATGTACTACGGCATCTGAAATAAATGAATTAGCTAACTTAAGGAATTTAAGTTTGTGTGTGATGTCATCTAGTGTGGATGATTGAAGTGTCTCTTCCAGAGACTCAAACCAAAATGCTGCTGCAGCCGTGACAGGCGCAATACATGCAAGAGGTTGCAATATAAACCCTTGTTGAACAAACATTTTCTTAAGGTAACCCTCTAATTTTTTATCCATTGGATCTGAAAAAGCACAGCTATCCTCCACTGGGATAGTGGTACGCTTAGCTAAAGTAGAAACTGCTCCCTCCACCTTAGGGACCATTTGCCATAAGTCCCGTGTGGCGGCGTCTATTGGAAACATTTTTCTGAATATAGGAGGGGGTGAGAAAGGCACACCGGGTCTATCCCACTCCTTAGTAACAATGTCAGTAAGTCTCTTAGGTATAGGAAAAAACGTCAGTACTCGTCGGTACCGCAAAATATTTATCCAACCTACACATTTTTTCTGGGATTGCAACTGTGTTACAATCATTCAGAGCCGCTAATACCTCCCCTAGTAACACACGGAGGTTCTCAAGCTTAAATTTAAAATTTGAAATGTCTGAGTCCAGTTTATTTGGATCAGAACCGTCACCCACAGAATGAAGCTCTCCGTCTTCACGTTCTGCAAACTGTGACGCAGTATCAGACATGGCCCTTGCATTATCAGCGCACTCTGTTCTCATCCCAGAGTGATCATGTTTACCTCTTAGTTCTGGTAGTTTAGCCAAAACTTCAGTCATAACAGTAGCCATATCTTGTAATGTGATTTGTAATGGCCGCCCAGATGCACTCGGCGCTACAATATCACGCACCTCCTGAGCGGGAGATGCAGGTACTGACACGTGAGGCGAGTTAGTCGGCATAACTCTCCCCTCGTTGTTTGGTGAAATATGTTCAATTTGTACAGATTGACTATTTTTTAAAGTAGCATCAATACATTTAGTACATAAATTTCTATTGGGCTCCACTTTGGCATTAACACATATAGCACAGAGATATTCCTCTGAATCAGACATGTTTAACACACTAGCAAATAAACAGCAACTTGGAAATACTTTTCAAAGTAATTTACAAATAATATGAAAACGAACTGTGCCTTTAAGAAGCACAGAAAATATTATAACAGATAAAATAATTAAGTTATAGCATCAATCTTTGTCAGAATATACAGTTTTAGCAAAGGATTGTTCCCCTCAGCAAATGATAACTAACCCAGGCAGCAGAAAAAAATACACAAATAAACGTTTTTTATATCACAGTCAATACAATCAGCACAGCTCTGCTGTGAATGATTACTTCCCTCAAAAAAGACTCTTGAGATCCCTGAACTCTGTAGAGATGAACCGGATCATGCAGGAAGAAAATGAACCTCTGACTGAGTTTTTCTGATGCATATTGAAAGCACCAAAATGGCCCCTCCCCCACACACATAACAGTGAGAGGGATCAGTGAACTGCTCTAATTTAAATCAAAACTATTGCCAAGTGGAAAAAAAGTGCCCAAAACATTTTTTCACCCAGTACCTCAGAGAAAAAAACGTTTTTACATGCCAGCAAAAAAACGTTTTACCTCAATAATTAATTGTCATTTAAAACCTATTGCAAGTCCCTGCAAAATAGGTTAAGTCTATGTATACAGTTTAAAAGCCAGAGAAGTACCATTTCCCAGAAAACTGAAGTGTAAAATATACATACATGACAGCCTGATATCAGCTACATCTACTGCATTCAAGGCTGAGTTTACATTATAACGGTATGGCAGGATTTTCTCATCAATTCCATGTCAGAAAATAATAAACTGCTACATACCTCTTTGCAGATTAATCTGCCTGCTGTCCCCTGATCTGAAGTTTACCTCTCCTCAGATGGCCGAGAAACAGCAATATGATCTTAACTACTCCGGCTAAAATCATAGAAAAACTCAGGTAGATTCTTCTTCAAATTCTACCAGAGAAGGAATAACACACTCCGGTGCTATTATAAAATAACAAACTTTTGATTGAAGATATAAAAACTAAATATATCACCATAGTCCTCTCACACATCCTATCTAGTCGTTGGGTGCAAGAGAATGACTGGAGGTGACGTAGAGGGGAGGAGCTATATAGCAACTCTGCTGGGTGAATCCTCTTGCACTTCCTGTAGGGGAGCAGTTAATATCCCACAAGTAATGATGACCCGTGGACTGATCACACTTAACAGAAGAAATTAGACTGTTTGGCGCTGGATTTGGACCTGTCCTGAGGAAGGGCATGACCTTTACCTCCAGTGATATCAGCAATAATCTCCTTCAAACCAGGCCCGAATAAGGTCTGCCCCTTGAAGGGAATGTTAACCAGCTTAGATTTTGAAGTCACATCAGCTGACCATGATTTAAGCCATAGCGCTCTGCGCGCCTGTATAGCAAAACCAGAATTCTTAGCCGTTAGTTTAGTCAAATGAGCAATGGCATCAGAAACAAAAGAATTGGCTAGCTTAAGTGCCCTAAGTTTGCCAAGTATTTCATCCAATGGAGTCGCAACCTGTAAGGCCTCTTCCAGAGACTCAAACCAGAATGCCGCAGCAGCAGTGACAGGGGCAATGCATGCAAGGGGCTGTAGGATAAAACCTTGTTGACAAAATATTTTCTTAAGGTAACCTTCTAATTTTTTATCCATTGGATCTGAAAAAGCACAACTGTCCTCGACAGGGATAGTAGTACGCTTTGCTAAAGTAGAAACTGCTCCCTCCACCTTAGGGACTGTCTGCCATAAGTCCCGTGTGGTGGCTTCTATAGGAAACATTTTTCTAAAAATAGGAGGGGGAGAGAACGACACACCTGGTCTATCCCATTCCTTATTAATAATTTCTGTAAACCTTTTAGGTATTGGAAAAACATCAGTACACACCGGCACTGCTAAAACCTCTTTAAGTAATACGCGGAGGTGTTCAAGCTTAAATTTAAATGTAGAAATATCAGAATCAGGGATTCTCCCTGAATCAGAAACATCACCCACAGACTGAAGTTATCCTTCCTCAGCTTCAGCATATTGTGAGGCAGTATCAGACATGGTTCTTAAAGCGTCAGTATGCTCTGCATTTCGTCTAACCCCAGAGCTATCTCGCTTACCTCTAAGTTCAGGTAGTCTGGCTAATACCGCTGACAGTGTATTATCCATGACTGCCGCCATGTCTTGTAAAGTAAACGCTATGGGTGCCCTTGATGTACTTGGCGCCATTTCAGCGTGAGTCCCTTGAGCGGGAGTCAAAGAATCTGACACGTGGGGAGAGTTAGTCGGCATAACTTCCCCCTCGCTAAATTGCTCTGGTGATAAATTTTTTAAAGACAGAATATGATCTTTATTGCTTAGAGTGAAGTCAGTACAATTGGTACACATTCTAAGAGGGGGTTCCACCATGGCCTTTAAACATAATGAACATGGAGTTTCCTCTATGTCAGACATGTTTATACAGACTAGCAATGAGACTAGCAAGCTTGGAAAACACTTTAATTCAAGTTAACAAGCAATATAAAAAAACGGTACTGTGCCTTTAAGAGAAACAAATTTTGTCAAAATTTGAAAAACAGTTGAAAAAACATAATTTATGCTTACCTGATAAATTCCTTTCTTCTGTTGTGTGATCAGTCCACGGGTCATCATTACTTCTGGGATATTATCTGCTCCCCTACAGGAAGTGCAAGAGGATTCACCCAGCAGAGTTGCTATATAGCTCCTCCCCTCTACGTCACCTCCAGTCATTCGACCAAAGACCAACGAGAAAGGAGAAGCCAAGGGTGTAGTGGTGACTGAATTATAATTTAAAAAATATGTACCTGCCCTAAAAAAACAGGGCGGGCCGTGGACTGATCACACAACAGAAGAAAGGAATTTATCAGGTAAGCATAAATTATGTTTTCTTCTGTTATGTGTGATCAGTCCACGGGTCATCATTACTTCTGGGATACCAATACCAAAGCAAAAGTACACGGATGACGGGAGGGATAGGCAGGCTCATTATACAGAAGGAACCACTGCCTGAAGAACCTTTCTCCCAAAAATAGCCTCCGAAGAAGCAAAAGTGTCAAATTTGTAAAATTTGGAAAAAGTATGAAGCGAAGACCAAGTTGCAGCCTTGCAAATCTGTTCAACAGAGGCCTCATTCTTAAAGGCCCAAGTGGAAGCCACAGCTCTAGTGGAATGAGCTGTAATTCTTTCAGGAGGCTGCTGTCCAGCAGTCTCATAGGCTAAACGTATTATGCTACGAAGCCAAAAAGAGAGAGAGGAAGCAGAAGCTTTTTGACCTCTCCTCTGTCCAGAATAAACGACAAACAGGGAAGAAGTTTGGCGAAAATCTTTAGTTGCCTGCAAGTAGAACTTGAGGGCACGAACTACATCCAGATTGTGTAGAAGACGTTCCTTCTTTGAAGAAGGATTTGGACACAAAGATGGAACAACAATCTCTTGATTGATATTCCTGTTAGAGACAACCTTAGGTAAGAACCCAGGTTTAGTACGCAGAACTACCTTGTCTGAGTGAAAGATCAGATAAGGAGAATCACAATGTAGGGCTGATAACTCAGAGACTCTTCGAGCCGAGGAAATAGCCATTAAAAATAGAACTTTCCAAGATAACAATTTTATATCAATGGAATGAAGGGGTTCAAACGGAACACCCTGTAAAACGTTAAGAACTAAGTTTAAACTCCATGGCGGAGCAACAGTTTTAAACACAGGCTTGATCCTAGCTAAAGCCTGACAAAAGGCCTGGATGTCTGAATTTTCTGACAGACGCCTGTGTAACAAGATGGACAGAGCTGAGATCTGTCCCTTTAATGAGCTAGCCGATAAACCCTTTTCTAAACCTTCTTGTAGAAAAGACAATATCCTAGGAATCCTAACCTTACTCCAGGAGTAATCTTTGGATTCACACCAGTATAGGTATTTACGCCATATTTTATGGTAAATCTTTCTGGTAACAGGCTTCCTAGCCTGTATCAGGGTATCAATAACCGACTCAGAAAAACCACGTTTTGATAAAATCAAGCGTTCAATTTCCAAGCAGTCAGCTTCAGAGAAGTTAGACTTTGATGTTTGAATGGACCCTGAATCAGAAGGTCCTGTCTTAGAGGTAGAGACCAAGGCGGACAGGATGACATGTCCACTAGATCTGCATACCAAGTCCTGCGCGGCCATGCAGGCGCTATTAGAATCACTGATGCTCTCTCCTGTTTGATTTTGGCAATCAATCGAGGAAGCAGCGGGAAGGGTGGAAACACATAAGCCATCCTGAAGTTCCAAGGTGCTGTCAAAGCATCTATCAGAAACGCTCCCGGATCCCTGGATCTGGATCCGTAGCGAGGAAGTTTGGCGTTCTGGCGAGACGCCATGAGATCTATCTCTGGTTTGCCCCAACGTCGAAGTATTTGGGCAAAGACCTCCGGATGAAGTTCCCACTCCCCCGGATGAAGAGTCTGGCGACTCAAGAAATCCGCCTCCCAGTTCTCCACTCCCGGGATGTGGATTGCTGACAGGTGGCAAGAGTGAGACTCTGCCCAGCGAATTATCTTTGATACTTCCATCATTGCTAGGGAGCTTCTTGTCCCTCCCTGATGGTTGATGTAAGCTACAGTCGTGATGTTGTCCGACTGAAACCTGATGAACCCCCGAGTCTTTAACTGGGGCCAAGCTAGAAGGGCATTGAGAACTGCTCTCAATTCCAGAATGTTTATTGGCAGGAGACTTTCCTCCTGACTCCATTGTCCCTGAGCCTTCAGAGAATTCCAGACAGCGCCCCAACCTAGAAGGCTGGCGTCTGTTGTTACAATTGTCCAGTCCGGCCTGCTGAACGGCATCCCCCTGGACAGATGTGGCCGAGAAAGCCACCATAGAAGAGAGTTTCTGGTCTCTTGATCCAGATTCAGAGTGGGGGACAAATCTGAGTAATCCCCATTCCACTGACTCAGCATGCACAATTGCAGCGGTCTGAGATGTAGGCGTGCAAAGGGTACTATGTCCATTGCTGCTACCATTAAGCCGATCACCTCCATGCATTGAGCTACTGACGGGAGTTGAATGGAATGAAGGACACGGCATGTATTTAGAAGCTTTGTTAATCTGTCTTCTGTCAGATAAATCTTCATTTCTACAGAATCTATAAGAGTCCCCAAGAATGGAACTCTTGTGAGAGGCAAGAGAGAACTCTTCTTTTCGTTCACTTTCCATCCATGCGACCTTAGAAATGCCAGAACTAACTCTGTATGAGACTTGGCAGTTTGAAAGCTTGAAGCTTGTATCAAAATGTCGTCTAGGTACGGAGCTACCGAAATTCCTCGCGGTCTCAGAACCGCTAGAAGGGCACCCAGAACCTTTGTGAAGATTCTTGGAGCCGTAGCCAATCCGAATGGAAGGGCTACAAACTGGTAATGCCTGTCTAAGAAGGCAAACCTTAGATACCGGTAATGATCTTTGTGAATCGGTATGTGAAGGTAAGCATCCTTTAAATCCACTGTGGTCATGTACTGACCCTTTTGGATCATGGGTAAGATTGTCCGAATAGTTTCCATTTTGAACGATGGAACTCTTAGGAATTTGTTTAGGATCTTTAAATCCAAGATTGGCCTGAAAGTTCCCTCTTTTTTGGGAACCACAAACAGGTTTGAGTAAAACCCTTGTCCTTGTTCCGACCGCGGAACCGGATGGATCACTCCCATTAATAATAGATCTTGTACACAGCGTAGAAACGCGTCTTTCTTTATTTGGTTTGTTGACAACCTTGACAGATGAAATCTCCCTCTTGGGGGAGATAAATTGAAGTCTAGAAGGTATCCCTGAGATATGATCTCTAGCGCCCAGGGATCCTGGACATCTCTTGCCCAAGCCTGGGCGAAGAGAGAGAGTCTGCCCCCCACTAGATCCGGTTCCGGATCGGGGGCCCTCGGTTCATGCTGTCTTAGGGGCAGCAGCAGGTTTTCTGGCCTGCTTGCCCTTATTCCAGGACTGGTTAGGTTTCCAGCCTTGTCTGTAACGAGCAACAGCTCCTTCCTGTTTTGGTGCAGTGGAAGTTGATGCTGCACCTGCTTTGAAATTCCGAAAGGGACGAAAATTAGACTGTCTAGCCTTAGCTTTGGCTTTGTCTTGAGGTAGAGCGTGGCCCTTACCTCCTGTAATGTCAGCGATAATGTCTTTCAAACCGGGCCCAAATAAAGTTTGCCCCTTGAAAGGTATATTAAGTAATTTGGACTTAGAAGTTACATCAGCCGACCAGGATTTTAGCCACAGCGCCCTACGTGCCTGAATGGCGAATCCTGAATTCTTAGCCGTAAGTTTGGTTAAATGTACTACGGCCTCCGAAATGAATGAATTAGCTAGTTTAAGGACTCTAAGCCTGTCCGTAATGTCGTCCAGCGTAGCTGAACTAAGGTTCTCTTCCAGAGACTCAATCCAAAATGCTGCCGCAGCCGTAATCGGCGCGATGCATGCAAGGGGTTGCAATATAAAACCTTGTTGAACAAACATTTTCTTAAGGTAACCCTCTAATTTTTTATCCATAGGATCTGAAAAAGCACAGCTATCCTCCACCGGGATAGTGGTGCGCTTAGCTAAAGTAGAAACTGCTCCCTCCACCTTAGGGACCGTTTGCCATAAGTCCCGTGTGGTGGCGTCTATTGGAAACATCTTTCTAAATATTGGAGGGGGTGAGAACGGCACACCGGGTCTATCCCACTCCTTAGTAACAATTTCAGTTAATCTCTTAGGTATAGGAAAAACGTCAGTACTCGCCGGTACCGCAAAGTATTTATCCAACCTACACATTTTCTCTGGTATTGCAACAGCGTTACAATCGTTAAGAGCCGCTAAGACCTCCCCTAGTAATACACGGAGGTTTTCCAATTTAAATTTAAAATTTGAAATATCTGAATCCAATCTGCTTGGATCAGAACCGTCACCTACAGAATGAAGCTCTCCGTCCTCATGCTCTGCAAGCTGTGACGCAGTATCAGACATGGCCCTAGAATTATCAGCGCACTCTGTTCTCACCCCAGAGTGATCACGCTTGCCTCTTAGTTCTGGTAACTTAGCCAAAACTTCAGTCATAACAGTAGCCATATCTTGTAATGTTATCTGTAATGGCTGCCCAGATGTACTAGGCGCCATAATATCACGCACCTCCCGGGCGGGAGACGCAGGTACCGACACGTGAGGCGAGTTAGACGGCATAACTCTCCCCTCGCTGTTTGGTGAAATTTGTTCAATTTGTACAGATTGGCTTTTATTTAAAGTAGCATCAATACAGTTAGTACATAAATTTCTATTGGGCTCCACCTTGGCATTGGAACAAATGACACAGGTATCTTCCTCTGAATCAGACATGTTTAACACACTAGCAATAAACATGCAACTTGGTTACAATCTTATTTAACAAAAACGTACTGTGCCTCAAAGAAGCACTAAACGATTAAATGACAGTTGAAATAATGAACTGAAAAACAGTTATAGCATCACTCTTTAAAAACAACACAACTTGTTAGCAAAGGTTTGTTCCCATTAGTAAAGTAACACTAATTAAATTTTAAACATAAAAATCACAGAGCAATTTTAAAACACAGTCACTACATAAGTCTCACAGCTCTGCTGAGAGAATCTACCTCCCTTCAAAGAAGTTTGAAGACCCCTGAGTTCTGTTAGAGATGAACCGGATCATGCAGAAAATACAAGAGTAACTGACTGGAAATTTTTGATGCGTAGCAAAGAGCGCCAAAAACGACCCCTCCCCCTCACACACAGCAGTGAGAGAGAAACGAAACTGTCATAATCAAAACAAGCAAACTGCCAAGTGGAAAAATAATGCCCAAATATTTATTCACTCAGTACCTCAGAAATGCAAACGATTCTACATTCCAGCAAAAACGTTTAACATGAATTAAATACCTATTAAAAGGTTTAATGTACTTTTACAGAGTAATTCCGGTGAAATACCATCCCCAGAATACTGAAGTGTAGAGTATACATACATGTCATTATAACGGTATGGCAGGATTTTCTCATCAATTCCATTCAGAAAATAAAAACTGCTACATACCTCAATGCAGATTCAACTGCCCGCTGTCCCCTGATCTGAAGCTTTTACCTCCCTCAGATGGCCGAGAAACAGCAATATGATCTTAACTACTCCGGTTAAAATCATAAGAAAAACTCTGGTAGATTCTTCTTCAAACTCTGCCAGAGAAGTAATAACACGCTCCGGTGCTATTGTAAAATAACAAACTTTTGATTGAAGTTATAAAAACTAAGTATAATCACCATAGTCCTCTCACACCTCCTATCTAGTCTTTGGGTGCAAGAGAATGACTGGGGGTGACGTAGAGGGGAGGAGCTATATAGCAACTCTGCTGGGTGAATCCTCTTGCACTTCCTGTAGGGGAGCAGATAATATCCCAGAAGTAATGATGACCCGTGGACTGATCACACATAACAGAAGAAAAGGCAGTTACACAAACAAAATTTTTACAGTGTATGTAATAGGCTAACAGAGCATTGCACCCACTTGCAAATGGATGATTAACCCCTTTGTTCAAAAAAACGGATCAAAAAAACGACAGACGTTTTTTAACAGTCCCAGCAAAGTGCCACAGCTTTACTGTGGCTCCTACCTTCCCCAATAAACGATTTTAGGCTCTTTAGAGATGTCCTGTAGCATTCAGGGGACTCCTGAGGAAAACTGGATGTCTCAGTCTGTAATTTTAACTGCGCAAAAAAGCGCTAAAATAGGCCCCTCCCACTCATATTACACAGTGGAAAGCCTCAGGAAACTGTTTCTAGGCAAAAATACAGCCAGCCATGTGGAAAAAATTAGGCCCCAATAAGTTTTATCACCAAGCATATATAAAAAACGATTAAACATGCCAGCAAACGTTTTATATAGCATATCTATAAGGGTATTACCCCTGAGAGTAAGCATGATACCAGTCGTTATTAAATCACTGTATTCAGGCTTAACTTACATTTATCAGGAATCAGCAGCATTTTCTAGCATTTCCAATCCTAGAAAAAATCATAACTGCACATACCTGATAGCAGAGTAAACTGCACGCCATTCTCCCTCTGAAGTTACCTCACTCCTCAGACATGTGTGAGAACAGCAATGGATCTTAGTTACAACCTGCTAAGATCATAGAAAACTCAGGCAGATTCTTCTTCTATCTCTGCCTGAGAAAAAATAGCACAACTCCGGTACTATTTAAAATAACAAACTTTTGATTGAAGTTAATAAACTAACTATTTTTCACCACTCTCCTCTTACTACCTCCATGCGCGTTGAGAGTTGCAAGAGAATGACTGGATATGGTAGTGAGGGGAGGAGCTATATAACAGATTTGCTGTGGGTCCTCTTGCAACTTCCTGTTGGGAGTGAGAATATCCCACAAGTAATGGATGATCCGTGGACTGGATACACCTTACAAGAGAAAGAAAGAAATGTATATATTAGCATAGTTCCAAATAAAGATGTAAATGCTTTTGCTTACAATAGAATTACAAATGCAGCCTCATTAATCCACTTTGAAATATAACAATCAATACGATTTCCACATTTTCCAAACCGTGTTTCTGATATCTATCTGGTCAATCTGAATGTTTTTGCGTTTGTTTTCAGTCTGTTTAAATGCACACCTAACCTGTAGCCTAGATACTAATGTAATTGCAAGGTAATTGTGAATGCGTTTACGTAATAATGTGTAAAAAAGCGTAATAGCATTAATGATATCCTTAAATACCTTCTTTATTTTTGATGTTACGAGATTATTAAATGAGCTTACCGTCAGATGAGAGTGGCAGGTTCCCGGTATCGACTCCTCCGATCCTGACTATGGGCACCTCAGAGATGCTGGGACGCAACATTTCCTCCCATCGTGAATACTTGACGGTCATTTCTGGCCTGCCACCGGTCCCTGTTGCGTATTGGTACTCCCTCGATATTTTTTTTTTAGTTCCATTTTGCAGTGGTTCCATTTTTGCGGTGCTTGATTGACTCGACATCCCTGTTACGTGCCCCCACTGCATTAACTGCATCCGTTATCTCCAGCCATAACTAACTCTTCTCCCTAGGGGTGGCCATCTGAGCCTTCAGCCTCCTAGTCCTCTGCATATAAGCCTCTACGAGGGCCTCCTTCTCCTCCATAGTATACCTCGCCTCCCTAGTCAGCTTGACTTTCCCCTGTGATGGTGTCCTCTGTTTCCCGGACTGTGAAGCTCTATGCTGGCCGCCACTGGGCCCAGCCACTTGTTCATCTTGAACAAAGTGGCCGGGTCCGCCCACCGCTTCCTCCACCCCTTCCTCCACCCCTTCCTATCCCCCTTCCTGTCCTGTTCCTCTTCCTCTCCCCCTCCCTCTCCCCCCCCTCTCCTAACTAAGCTCCTGCCTGACCTCCTCTACAACCTCTTGTCTGAACTGATTCCTGAGGAACTCTAATAGCTGCGGGCTAATCCCCCCCTCTCGATATATTCCAACCAAAAGTGAATGTGCCCAAATGAAAGGGGGTCAAAACAAATAAATACATGCAAAAAAGGTGCTCAAAGTGTGAAAGGGATATAAATAAAAGAGGGTAAAGAGTATTTAACAAACAAAAATGTATAAGAAGACTAAAATGAGGATATGTAAACAAAATCTAACTATGGGATGGGTATGGGCTTACAGGGAATGGGGTATGGGATGAAAGTGAATGGGGTATGGGATGAAAGGGAATGGGGTATGGGATGAAAGGGAATGGGGTATGGGATGAAAGGGAATGGGGTATGGAGTGTAGTATGAGAGGGGATGGGGTATGGAGTGTATGTAGTGTTATTGATAAGTGTATGTATGTATTGAATGTGTTTGCGTGTAAATGTGTTAAGTATACAGAAAAACCACTCGCACACTCACCCAAACCAACTCTCGCTCACTACCGCTCTCTTACTATCTCACACTACAACTATCTAACTCACACTACCACTAACTAACTCACTCTACCACTAACTAACTCACGCTACCACTAACTAACTCACGCTACCACTAACTCACGCTACCACTAACTAATTCGCACAATAACACTAACTCACTCTCTCACACTAACACTTACTCTCACAATAAGGCACTAAATCTCTCTCTAATCTCCAAAAACCCAACAGCAACACAGTCAAAGAAGCCATGCTTGTGGCGTACTTATATACCCCATGTAAATGTTTAATGATGTACCGGTTTGCCTTGTAAATTGTGTTCAGGTGTGCTTTGTTAGTAATTAGTATGTGTGCAATGTGTATTAGTTGTGTGAATTTGCGCATGTTCATATTGAGTTAGTATTTGTGGAATGTGTAGAATGCGATGATGTCATAGTGATCGTTTTGCATAACATTGTCCAAAAGTATTATGTGTAAATATAAATGTTGATTTGTGATGGTGTCGTATTTGTGAAGTGTTGTAAATGTTTGTTTGTACTAATATTCCGTAATGTTGAATGTGAGTGTTTTGCTTGTGTATGAGTGTGCATTTTTTTTTCGTGTTGTTTTGTTCCGTGTTGTAGGATCGTAAGGTATATCTGTATTCCTCGTTTAGTGTAATTTTTTATTTTTTTTCCCGCTTGTGAATGTGTAATTTGTCTGTGCTATGTTGCGTGATTGTTGTTAGTACATTCGCTGTGTGTTTTTGTTGTGCATTATGTGGTATACATAATATGACAGAGCAGTGCATATTTCTCACAAGATTGAGTGTTAGGTGAAAAATGCATGCTTCTCTGATTTCTCATTGATCTCTATGGGAGACTGTTTAACGCGGACGTGATTACGTGTATAAAATAAACGCGTTAGGAGCTTGTTTTGAGACTCGTAATACCTACGTTAAAAAAAGTGCGCGTAAGAAATAAAATACGCGTAGCTAACGCACCCCTTCTAACGCAAAACCCGTAATCTAGGCGTAAATTATTTTCTAAAAATATGTAGCCTGCAGTAAAAACAAATAGGTATGATTTGTGTGTGCACCACACAGAATATATACTGACATTGGTGTGTGAATCTGAGTGCCAAACAACTCAAACCAACCTAGCACATATGTGTGCAATGACAGCACTGAAGGAGTTAAAATACTTTGTTGTGTAAGGTTATTATCAGGTTATTGCTGTATAGAGTTTAATGGTCACTATACAGGTACAAAGCCATTTATCAAAACTGCTTGGGGACTGAAAAGGTTTAGATTTCAGAATATTTGTATCTGTTAAATGGGACAGCTTGTAGAGGGGATAGACCAAGTGTAACAACAATATCTTATGTAATATTTACATGTCATAATACAGCTTTTACAGGCAACATTATTGCTTGGAAGCTGCAGAGCACTGTTAGTCCTGAGTGGAAATTGCTGCTGACCCAGACAGGAGTGGTAGTTGCAAGTCCCAACTGTACAAAAACTGCTGCTGATTTGGTCACCCTCTGAATCTGTTTAATTCTCTGATAAATTAAACAAATTATTTTGTTGCATTTATAAAAAAAGATCTTTTACTGCCTGATGCAAATTGTAATTAGTACTGTCTATTTTCATTACTTTCTGTGTCAGGTTTTATTATTCTGAAATTGCTGCTTTAGCCTAAACACTGTTCTGAAACTGTAGATCTGCAAAGACAACTCACCAAACCCAGGACAAGAGAATAACAATGAGAGATTTGACCTCATCTTACCATATACACCAGATAATTTCCTCTGTTTCACTGGCTCTCCTTCCTCACAGTCTTCTCTGTCCCTTTTCTCTCCTATTTTTACTTTATTTGGATCTGGAGATGGTAAATAAATAACAAATTTAAAGGGACATTAAACACCAAATAATTTTTATAACCGTAGCATTGAAGTTATTCCCCTCCTCCCTCTAGTCACAGATGCCACCATGTTGAAATCTGTCTTACACTACATTCAAGTGCTGACCTGTTGGTACATGTGCAGCAACTCTCCTTCTGATCCCCGCAGTGTAACAAAGGTTCCATAATGGTAGCGCCCATGATTAGAGGGAGGTGCATGAACTGCATTTAGTGTTTAGTGTCTCTTTTAATTAAAACCAACAGGGTCAGTGACCGATGCAGATTTACATCCCTGCTCCCTATCCTGTTACACCCTCACACACTGCTCCTGGTCCTTTTATACACTCACATGCTGCTCTCTGCCCTGTTATACCCTCACACGCTGCTCTCTGCCCTGTTATACCCTCACACACTGCTCTCTGCTCTGTTATACCCTCACACACTGCTTTCTGCCCTGTAATACCCTCACACACTGCTCCCTGTCCTGTTATACCCTCATACACTGCTCTCTGCCCTGTTATACCCTCACACGCTGCTCTCTGCCCTGTTATACCCTCACACACTGCTCTCTGCCCTGTTATACCCTCACACACTGCTCCTGATCCTGTTATACCCTCACACACTGCTCTCTGCCCTGTTATACCCTCACACACTGCTCCCTGTCCTGTTATACCCTCACACGCTGCTCTCTGCCCTGTTATACCCTCACACGCTGCTCTCTGCCCTGTTATACCCTCACACACTGCTCCTGGTCCTGTTATACCCTCACACACGGCTCCTGGTCCTGTTATACCCTCATACACTGCTCTCTGCCCTGTTATACCCTCACACGCTGCTCTCTGCCCTGTTATACCCTCACACACTGCTCTCTGCCCTGTTATACCCTCACACATTGCTCCTGGTCCTGTTATACCCTCACACACTGCTCTCTGCCCTGTTATACCCTCACACATTGCTCCCTGTCCTGTTATACCCTCACACACTGCTCTCTGCCCTGTTATACCCTCACACGCTGCTCTCTGCCCTGTTATACCCTCACACACTGCTCCTGGTCCTGTTATACCCTCACACACGGCTCCTGGTCCTGTTAAACCCTCATACACTGCTCTCTGCCCTGTTATACCCTCACACACTGCTCTCTGCCCTGTTATACCCTCACACACTGCTCCCTGTCCTGTTATACCCTCACACACTGCTCTCTGCCCTGTTATACCCTCACACACTGCACTCTGCCCTGTTATATCCTCATACACTGCTCCTGGTCCTGTTATACCCTCACACACTGCTCCCTGTCATGTTATACCCTCACACACTGCTCTCTGCCCTGTTATACCCTCACACACTGCTCTCTGCCCTGTTATACCCTCACACACTGCTCCTGCTCCTGTTATACCCTCACACACTGCTCTTGACCTGTTATACCCTCAAACACTGCTCCTAGTTCTGTGATACTCTCACACACTGCCCCTGGTCCTGTTATACCCTCACACACTGCTCCTGGTCCTGTTATACCCTCACAGACTGCTCCTGGTCCTGTTATACCCTCACACACTGCTCTCTGCCATGTTATACCCTCAAACGTTGCTCCCTGTCCTGTTATACCCTCACATGCTGCTCTCTGCCCTGTTATACCCTCACACACTGCTCTCTGCTCTGTTATACCCTCACACACTGCTTTCTGCCCTGTAATACCCTCACACACTGCTCCCTGTCCTGTTATACCCTCATACACTGCTCTCTGCCCTGTTATACCCTCACACGCTGCTCTCTGCCCTGTTATACCCTCACACACTGCTCTCTGCCCTGTTATACCCTCACACACTGCTCCTGATCCTGTTATACCCTCACACACTGCTCTCTGCCCTGTTATACCCTCACACACTGCTCCCTGTCCTGTTATACCCTCACACACTGCTCTCTGCCCTGTTATACCCTCACACGCTGCTCTCTGCCCTGTTATACCCTCACACACTGCTCCTGGTCCTGTTATACCCTCACACACGGCTCCTGGTCCTGTTATACCCTCATACACTGCTCTCTGCCCTGTTATACCCTCACACGCTGCTCTCTGCCCTGTTATACCCTGACACACTGCTCTCTGCCCTGTTATACCCTCACACATTGCTCCTGGTCCTGTTATACCCTCACACACTGCTCTCTGCCCTGTTATACCCTCACACATTGCTCCCTGTCCTGTTATACCCTCACACACTGCTCTCTGCCCTGTTATACCCTCACACGCTGCTCTCTGCCCTGTTATACCCTCACACACTGCTCCTGGTCCTGTTATACCCTCACACACGGCTCCTGGTCCTGTTAAACCCTCACACACTGCTCTCTGCCCTGTTATACCCTCACACACTGCTCTCTGCCCTGTTATACCCTCACACACTGCTCCCTGTCCTGTTATACCCTCACACACTGCTCTCTGCCCTGTTATACCCTCACACACTGCTCTCTGCCCTGTTATACCCTCACACACTGCTCTCTGCCCTGTTATACCCTCATACACTGCTCCTGGTCCTGTTATACCCTCACACACTGCTCCCTGTCCTTTTATACCCTCACACACTGCTCTCTGCCCTGTTATACCCTCACACACTGCTCTCTGCCCTGTTATACCCTCACACACTGCTCCTGCTCCTGTTATACCCTCACACACTGCTCTTGACCTGTTATACCCTCAAACACTGCTCTCTGCCCTGTTATACCCTCACACACTGCTCCTAGTTCTGTGATACTCTCACACACTGCCCCTGGTCCTGTTATACCCTCACACACTGCTCCTGGTCCTGTTATACCCTCACAGACTGCTCCTGGTCCTGTTATACCCTCACACACGGCTCTCTGCCATGTTATACCCTCAAACGTTGCTCCCTGTCCTGTTATACCCTCACATGCTGCTCTCTGTCCTGTTATACGCTCACACACTGCTCTCTGCCCTGTTATACCCTCACACACTGCTCTCTGTCCTGTTATACCCTCACACGCTGCTCTCTGCCCTGTTATACCCTCACACGCTGCTCTCTGCCCTGTTATACCCTCACACACTGCTCCTGGTCCTGTTATACCCTCACACACTGCTCCTGGTCCTGTTATACCCTTACACACTGCTCTCTGCCCTGTTATTCCCTCACATGCTGCTCCTTGTCCTGTTATACCCTCACACACTGCTCCTGGTCCTGTTATACCCTCACACACTGCTCTCTGCCCTGTTATACCCTCACACACTGCTCCCTGTCCTGTTATACCCTCACACACTGCTCTCTGCCCTGTTATACCCTCATACACTGCTCCTGGTCCTGTTATACCCTCACACACTGCTCTCTGCCCTGTTATACCCTCACACACTGCTCTCTGCCCTGTTATACCCTCATACACTGCTCCTGGTCCTGTTATACCCTCACACACTGCTCCTGTTATACACTCACACACTGCTCCTGGTACTGTTATACCCTCACACACTGCTCTCTGTCCTGTTATACCCTCACATGCTGCTCTCTGCCCTTTTATACCCACACACACTGCTCCTGGTCCTGTTATACCCTCACACACTACTCTCTGCCCTGTTATACCCTCACACGCTGGTCTCTGCCCTGTTATACCCTCACACACTGCTCTCTGCCCTGTTATACCCACAAACACTGCTCTCTGCCCTGTTATACCCTCACACACTGCTCTTGGTCCTGTTATACCCTCACACACTGCTCTCTGTCCTGGTATACCCCCACACACTGCTCTCTGTCCTGGTATACCCCCACACACTGCTCTCTGTTCTGTTATACCCTCACACACTGCGCCTGGTCCTGTTATACCCTCACACACTGCTTTCGGCCCTGTTATACCCTCACACACTGCTCTCTGCCCTGTTATACCCTCACACACTGCTCTCTGCCCTGTTATACCCTCACACACTGCTCCTGGTATACCCTCACACGCTGCTCCTGGTCCTGTTATACACTCACACGCTGCTCTCTGCCCTGTTATACCCTCAAACACAGCTCCTGGTCCTGTTATACCCTCACACACTGCTCTCTGCCCTGTTATACCCTCACACACTGCTCTCTGCCCTGTTATACCCTCATACACTGCTCCTGGTCCTGTTATACCCTCACACACTGCTCTCTGCCCTGTTATACACTCACACACTGCTCCTGGTATACCCTCACACACTGCTCCTTATCCTGTTATACACTCACACGCTGCTCTCTGCCCTGTTATACCCTCACACACTGCTCCTGGTCCTGTTATACCCTCACACATGGCTCCTGGTCCTGTTATACCCTCATGCACTGCTCTCTGCCCTGTTATACCCTCACACGCTGCTCTCTGCTCTGTTATAACCTCACACACTGCTCTCTGCCCTGTTATACCCTCAACACTGCTCCTGGTCCTGTTATACCCTCACACACTGCTCCTGGTCCTGTTATACCCTCACACACTGCTGCCTGTCCTGTTATACCCTCACACACTGCTCCCTGTCCTGTTATACCCTCACACGCTGCTCTCTGTCCTGTTATACGCTCACACACTGCTCTCTGCCCTGTTATACCCTCACACACTGCTCTCTGTCCTGTTATACCCTCACACACTGCTCTCTGCCCTGTTATACCCTCACACACTGCTCCTGGTCCTGCTATACACTCACACACTGCTCTCTGCCCTGTTATACCCTCACACACTGCTCCTGGTCCTGTTATACCCTCACACACTGCTCTCTGCCCTGTTATACCCTCACACACTGCTCCTATTCCTGTTATACCCTCACACACTGCTCCTGGTACTGTTATACCCTCACACACTGCTCTCTGCCCTGTTATACCCTAACACGCTGCTCTCTGCCCTGTTATACCCCCACACACTGCTCCTGGTCCTGTTATACCCTCACACACTACTCTCTGCCCTGTTATACCCTCACACACTGCTCCTGGTCCTGTTATACCCTCATACACTGCACTTGGTTCTGTTATACCCTCATACACTGCTCTCTGTCCTGTTATACCCTCACACACTGCTCCTAGTCCTTTTATACTCTCACACACTGCCCCTGGTCCTGTTATACCCTCACACACTGCTCCTGGTCCTGTTATACCCTTACAGACTGCTCCTGGTCCTGTTATACCCTCACACACTGCTCTCTGCCATGTTATACCCTCAAACGCTGCTCCCTGTCCTGTTATACCCTCACACGCTGCTCTCTGTCCTGTTATACCCTCACACACTGCTCTCTGCCCTGTTATACCCTCACACGCTGCTCCTATACCTGTTATACCCTCACACACTGTTCCTGGTACTGTTATACCCTCACACACTGCTCTCTGCCCTGTTATACCCTAACACACTGCTCTCTGCCCTGTTATGCCCCCACACACTGCTCCTGGTCCTGTTATAACCTCACACACTGCTCTCTGCCATGTTATACCCTCAAACGCTGCTCCCTGTCCTGTTATACCCTCACACGCTGCTCTCTGTCCTGTTATACGCTCAAACACTGCTCTTTGCCCTGTTATACCCTCACACACTGCTTTCTGTCCTGTTATACCCTTACACGCTGCTCTCTGCCCTGTTATACCCTCACATGCTGCTCTCTGCCCTGTTATACCCTCACACACTGCTCTCTGCCCTATTATACCCTCACACACTGCTCCTGGTCCTGTTATACCCTCAGACACTGCTCTCTGCCCTGATATACCCTCACACACTGCTCCCTGTCCTGTTATACCCTCACACACTGCTCTCTGCCCTGTTATACCCTCACACACTGCTCTCTGCCCTGTTATACCCTCACACACTGTGCTCTGCCCTGTTATACTCTCATACACTGCTCCTGGTCCTGTTATACCCTCACACACTGCTCTCTGCCATGTTATACCCTCAAACGCTGCTCCCTGTCCTGTTATACCCTCACACGCTGTTCTCTGTCCTGTTATACGCTCACACACTGCTCTCTGCCCTGTTATACCTTCACACACTGCTCTCTGTCCTGTTATACCCTCACACACTGCTCCTGGTTCTGTTATACCCTCACACACTGCTCTCTGCCCTGTTATACCCTCACACACTGCTCTCGTCCCTGTTATACCCTCACACACTGCTCCTGGTATACCCTCACACGTTGCTCCTGGTCCTGTTATATACTCACACTTTGCTCTCTGCCCTGTTATACCCTCACACGCTGCTCCCTGTCCTGTAATACCATCACACACTGCTCTCTGCCCTGTTATACCCTCACACACTGCTCTCTACCCTGTTATACCCTCACACGCTGCTCTCTGCCCTGTTATACCCCCACACACTGCTCCTGGTCCTGTTATACCCTCACACACTACTCTCTGCCCTGTTATACCCTCACACGCTGCTCCTGGTGGTGTTATACCTTCACACACTGCTCTCTGCCCTGTTATACCCTCACACACTGCTCTCTGTCCTGTTATACCCTCACATACTGCTCCTGGTCCTGTTATACCCTCACACACTGCTCTCTGCCCTGTTATACCCTCACACACTGCTCCTAGTCCTGTTATACCCTCACACACTGCTCCTGGTAGTTATACCCTCACACACTGCTCTCTGCCCTGTTATACCCTAACACGCTGCTCTCTGCCTTGTTATACCCCCACACACTGCTCCTGGTCCTGTTATACCCTCACACACTACTCTCTGCCCTGTTATACCCTCACACGCTGCTCTCTGCCCTGTTATACCCTCACACACTGCTCCTGGTGCTGTTATACCCTCTTACACTGCTCTCTGCCCTGTTATACCCTCACACACTGCTCTCTGTCCTGTTATACCCTCACACACTGCTCTCTGTCCTGGTATAACCTCACTCACTGCTCTCTGTTCTGTTATACCCTCACACACTGCTCCTGGTCCTGTTATACCCTCACACACTGCTCTCTGCCCTGTTATACCCTCACACACTGCTCTCTGCCCTGTTATACCCTCACACACTGCTCCTGGTATACCCTCACACGTTGCTCCTGGTCCTGTTATATACTCACACGCTGCTCTCTGCCCTGTTATACCCTCGCACACTGCTCCCTGTCCTGTTATACCCTCACACGCTGCTCTCTACCCTGTTATACCCTCACACGCTGCTCTCTGCCCTGTTATACCCCCACACACTGCTCCTGTTATACCCTCACACACTACTCTCTGCCCTGTTATACCCTCATACACTGCTCCTGGTCCTGTTATACCCTCACACACTGCTCTCTGCCATGTTATACCCTCAAACGCTGCTCCCTGTCATGTTATACCCTCACACGCTGTTCTCTGTCCTGTTATACGCTCACACACTGCTCTCTGCCCTGTTATACCTTCACACACTGCTCTCTGTCCTGTTATACCCTCACACACTGCTCCTGGTTCTGTTATACCCTCACACACTGCTCTCTGCCCTGTTATACCCTCACACACTGCTCTCGTCCCTGTTATACCCTCACACACTGCTCCTGGTATACCCTCACACGTTGCTCCTGGTCCTGTTATATACTCACACTTTGCTCTCTGCCCTGTTATACCCTCACACGCTGCTCCCTGTCCTGTTATACCATCACACACTGCTCTCTGCCCTGTTAAACCCTCGCACACTGCTCCCTGTCCTGTTATACCCTCACACACTGCTCTCTACCCTGTTATACCCTCACACGCTGCTCTCTACCCTGTTATACCCCCACACACTGCTCCTGGTCCTGTTATACCCTCACACACTACTCTCTGCCCTGTTATACCCTCACACGCTGCTCCTGGTGGTGTTATACCTTCACACACTGCTCTCTGCCCTGTTATACCCTCACACACTGCTCTCTGTCCTGTTATACCCTCACATACTGCTCCTGGTCCTGTTATACCCTCACACACTGCTCTCTGCCCTGTTATACCCTCACACACTGCTCCTAGTCCTGTTATACCCTCACACACTGCTCCTGGTAGTTATACCCTCACACACTGCTCTCTGCCCTGTTATACCCTAACACGCTGCTCTCTGCCTTGTTATACCCCCACACACTGCTCCTGGTCCTGTTATACCCTCACACACTACTCTCTGCCCTGTTATACCCTCACACGCTGCTCTCTGCCCTGTTATACCCTCACACACTGCTCCTGGTGCTGTTATACCCTCTTACACTGCTCTCTGCCCTGTTATACCCTCACACACTGCTCTCTGTCCTGTTATACCCTCACACACTGCTCTCTGTCCTGGTATACCCTCACACACTGTTCTCTGTTCTGTTATACCCTCACACACTGCTCCTGGTCCTGTTATACCCTCACACACTGCTCTCTGCCCTGTTATACCCTCACACACTGCTCTCTGCCCTGTTATACCCTCACACACTGCCCCTGGTATACCCTCACACGTTGCTCCTGGTCCTGTTATATACTCACACGCTGCTCTCTGCCCTGTTATACCCTCGCACACTGCTCCCTGTCCTGTTATACCCTCACACGCTGCTCTCTACCCTGTTATACCCTCACACGCTGCTCTCTGCCCTGTTATACCCCCACACACTGCTCCTGTTATACCCTCACACACTACTCTCTGCCCTGTTATACCCTCACACGCTGCTCTCTGCCCTGTTATACCCTCACACACTGCTCCTGGTGCTGTTATACCTTCACACACTGCTCTCTGCCCTTTTATACCCTCACACACTGCTCTCTGTCCCGTTATACCCTCACACACTGCTCCTGGTCCTGTTATACCCTCACACACTGCTCTCTGCCCTGTTATACCCTCACACACTGCTCCTGGTCCTGTTATAACCTCACACATGGCTCCTGGTCCTGTTATACCCTCATACGCTGCTCTCTGCCCTGTTATACCCTCACACGCTGCTATCTGCCCTGTTATACCCTCACACGCTGCTCTCTGCCCTGTTATACCCTCACACATTGCTCCTGGTGCTGTTATACCCTCTTACACTGCTCTCTTCCCTGTTATACCCTCACACACTGCTCTCTGTCCTGTTATACCCTCACACACTGCTCTCTGTCCTGGTATACCCTCACACACTGCTCTCTGTCCTGGTATACCCTCACACACTGCTCTCTGTCCTGGTATACCCTCACACACTGCTCCTGGTCCTGTTATACCCTCACACACTGCTCTCTGCCCTGTTATGCCCTCACACACTGCTCTCTGCCCTGTTATACCCTCACACACTGCTCCTGGTATACCCTCACACGTTGCTCCTGGTCCTGTTATATACTCACATGCTGCTCTCTGCCCTGTTATACCCTCACACAATGCTCCCTGTCCTGTTATACCCTCACACACTGCTCTCTACCCTGTTATACCCTCACACTCTGCTCTCTGCCCTGTTATACCCCCACACACTGCTCCTGTTATACCCTCACACACTACTCTCTGCCCTGTTATACCCTCACACGCTGCTCTCTGCCCTGTTATACCCTCACACAGTGCTCCTGGTGCTGTTATACCTTCACACACTGCTCTCTGCCCTTTTATACCCTCACACACTGCTCTCTGTCCTGTTATACCCTCACACACTGCTCCTGGTCCTGTTATACCCTCACACACTGCTCTCTGCCCTGTTATACCCTCACACACTGCTCCTGGTCCTGTTATACCCTCACACATGGCTCCTGGTCCTGTTATACCCTCATACGCTGCTCTCTGCCCTGTTATACCCTCACACGCTGCTCTCTGTCCTGTTATACCCTCACACATTGCTCCTGGTCATGTTATACCCTCACACACTGCTCTCTGCCCTGTTATATCCTCACACACTGCTCCCTGTCCTGTTATACCCTCACACACTGCTCTCTGCCCTGTTATACCCTCATACACTGCTCTCTGCCCTGTTATACCCTCATACACTGCTCCTGGTCCTGTTATACCCTCACACACTGCTCTCTGCCCTGTTATAACCTCATACACTGCTCCTGGTCCTGTTATACCCTCACACACTGCTCTCTGTCCTGGTATACCCTTACACACTGATCTCTGTTCTGTTATACCCTCATACACTGCTCCTGGTCCTGTTATACCCTCACACACTGCTCTCTGCCCTGTTATACCCTCACACACTGCTCTCTGACATGTTATACCCTCAAACGCTGCTCCCTGTCCTGTTATACCCTCACACGCTGCTCTCTGTCCTGTTATACGCTCACAAACTGCTCTCTGCCCTGTTATACCCTCACACACTGCTCTCTGTCCTGTTATACCCTCACACGCTGCTCTGTGTCCTGTTATACCCTCACACGCTGCTCTCTGTCCTGTTATACCCTCACACGCTGCTCTCTGTCCTGTTATACTCTCACACGCTGCTCTCTGTCCTGTTATACTCTCACACGCTGCTCTCTGTCCTGTTATACCCTCACACACTGCTCTCTGCCCTGATAAACCCTCACACACTTTTCTCTGCCCTGTTATACCCTCACACACTGCTCTCTGCCCTGTTATACCTTCATACACTGCTCCTGGTCCTGTTATACCCTCACACACTGCTCTCTGCCCTGTTATACCCTCACACACTGCTCCTGGTCCTGTTATACCCTTCACACACTGCTCTCTGCCCTGTTATACCCTCACACACTGCTCTCTGCCCTGTTATACCCTCACACACTGCTTCTGGTCCTGTTATACCCTCACACACTGCTCTCTGCCCTGTTATACCCTCACACGCTGCTCCTAGTCCTGTTATACCCTCACACACTGCTCCTGGTACTGTTATACCCTCACACACTGCTCTCTGCCCTGTTATACCCTCACACGCTGCTCTCTGCCCTGGTATACCCCCACACACTGCTCCTGGTCCTGTTATACCCTCACACACTACTCTCTGCCCTGTTATACCCTCACACGCTGCTCTCTGCCCTGTTATACCCTCACACGCTGCTCTCTGTCCTGTTAAACTCTCACACGCTGCTCTCTGTCCTGTTATACTCTCACACGCTGCTCTCTGTCCTGTTATACCCTCACACACTGCTCTCTGCCCTGATAAACCCTCACACACTTTTCTCTGCCCTGTTATACCCTCACACACTGCTCTTTGCCCTGTTATACCTTCATACACTGCTCCTGGTCCTGTTATACCCTCACACACTGCTCTCTGCCCTGTTATACCCTCACACACTGCTCCTGGTCCTGTTATACCCTTCACACACTGCTCTCTGCCCTGTTATACCCTCACACACTGCTCTCTGCCCTGTTATACCCTCACACACTGCTTCTGGTCCTGTTATACCCTCACACACTGCTCTCTGCCCTGTTATACCCTCACACGCTGCTCCTAGTCCTGTTATACCCTCACACACTGCTCCTGGTACTGTTATACCCTCACACACTGCTCTCTGCCCTGTTATACCCTCACACGCTGCTCTCTGCCCTGGTATACCCCCACACACTGCTCCTGGTCCTGTTATACCCTCACACACTACTCTCTGCCCTGTTATACCCTCACACGCTGCTCTATGCCCTGTTATACCCTCACACGCTGCTCACTGCCCTGTTATACCCTCACACGCTGCTCCTGGTGCTGTTATACCCTCACACACTGCTCTCTGCCCTGTTATACCCTCACACACTGCTCTCTGTACTGTTATACCCTCACACACTGCTCTCTGTCCTGTTATACCCTCACACACTGCTCTCTGTCCTGTTATACCCTCACACACTGCTTTCTGTCCTGGTATACCCTCACACACTGATCTCTGTTCTGTTATACCCTCACACACTGCTCCTGGTCCTGTTATACCCTCACACACTGCTCTCTGCCCTGTTATACCCTCACACACTGCTCTCTGCCCTGTTATACCCTCACACACTGCTCTCTGCCCTGTTATACCCTCACACACTGCTCCTGGTATACCCTCACACGCTGCTCCTGGTCCTGTTATACACTCACACGCTGCTCTCTGCCCTGTTATACCCTCATACGCTGCTCCCTGTCCTGTTAGACCCTCACACACTGCTCTCTGCCCTGTTATACCCTCACACACTGCTCCCTGTCCTGTTATACCCTCACACACTGCTCTCTGCCCTGTTATACCCTCACACGCTGCTCTCTGCCCTGTTATACCCCCACACACTGCTCCTGGTCCTGTTATACCCTCACACACTACTCTCTGCCCTGTTATACCCTCACACGCTGCTCTCTGCCCTGTTATACCCTCACACACTGCTCCTGGTGCTGTTATACCCTCACACACTGCTCTCTGCCCTTTTATGCCCTCACACACTGCTCTCTGTCCTGTTATACCCTCACACACTGCTCCTGGTCCTGTTATACCCTCACACACTGCTCTCTGTCCTGGTATACCCTCAAACACTGCTCTCTGTCCTGGTATACCCTCACACACTGCTCCTGGTCCTGTTATACCCTCACACACTGCTCTCTGCCCTGTTATACCCTCACACACTGCTCTCTGCCCTGTTATACCCTCACACACTGCTCCTGGTATACCATCACACGCTGCTCCTGGTCCTGTTATACACTCACACGCTGCTCTCTGCCCTGTTATACCCTCACACACTGCTCCCTGTCCTGTTATACCCTCACACACTGCTCTCTGCCCTGTTATACCCTCACACACTGCTCCCTGTCCTGTTATACCCTCACACACTGCTCTCTGCCCTGTTATACCCTTATACACTGCTCTCTGCCCTGTTATACCCTCACACACTGCTCCCTGTCCTGTTATACACTCACACACTGCTCTCTGCCCTGTTACACCCTTACTGTCAGGGTTTTTTCCCTGTTGTGTTTGCCATGTGCTGCTGGCAGCCATTTTACTCACCTCTCTTCCTGACTTGGTGCATTGTGGAGGATGCTGCTCATTGCCTGCACTTCCCTTTTATGGCCAGACTGTTGTGCATCATCCATGTGAGAAAGGATGCAGTCTCAGAATTGTGATCACTTATTATTTAAGGGCCTCTGTTCAGTATGCTTTGCCTTTGCGTTGTCTGAAACCTGTTTGTGAGAGCTCCTGTGTATTACCTGGCTGCCTGACGTCCTTCCTGGTTCCTGATCTCTGGCTTGTTCCTGACTCTGCTGTTTTCCTTGTTCCTGATTCCGGCTCGTCTGACTATTCGCTTTGGCTCCTGACTCGGCTCGTCTGACTACCAGCTCTGGTTTTGACTTCTGGCTTGTTATTTGACTTGTGGACTTTTTATTATTTTTTGCTATTAATAAAGGTGTGATTATTTTTGCACTTCTCATGAATCCTGATGGTGCTAATAATCCACCTTTACCTACCATCATTTCCAGGATGGATGAACAGGATCACCGCTTGGATCAATTTGCACTAGCCCTGCAAACCCTGCTGACTCGCACTGCACATTTGGACCAAAGTGTCCCGCAAGTTATGGCTGCTTCTGTTTCCGCTGCTGCACCTATGCCTACCAGGAGCATGTATGGATCTGCAGCTCTACCTCAGTGATATGGAGGCGATCCTATTCAGTGCAGAGGATTTTTGAACCAGGTGGGTATTTACTTTGAGATGTTACCTCAGGCGTTTCCCTCTGACAGAGCTAAGGTGGGATTTCTCATCTCATTACTCTCTGACACAGCTCTTGCCTGGGCTAATCCCTTGTGGGAGACTAATAAACCTGTGATTTCAAATTACCCTGAATTTGTGGCTTCCTTTCGAAGGGTATTTGATGTTCCAGCTCGCTCCTCCTCTGCTGCTAAATGACTCATGTCCATTCAGCAAGGTACAAGATCTGTTGCTCAGTATGCTATTGAGTTCCGTAGGCTTGCCGCAGAGGTAGGTTGGAACAATGAAGCCCTTGTTGCCGCCTTCTTTCATGGGCTCTCTGATGCGATCAAAGACGAAGTTGCTGCCAGAGATTTACCAGAGGATCTCGAGACATTGGTGACTTTTTTGATCCTAATTGACATCAGCCTCAGAGAGAGGCCCTCTTTCAAGGAGCGCTTGCGGAAGCCTCCTGTTCCATAGTCTCCTACGTGTTCATTCCCACCCATGCCTCCTGGTCCTGAGTCACCAGGTACTGCTGAGCCGATGCAGCTGGGATTCACGCGTTTCTCCGCGGCGGAGAGGGCCTATAGGAGGAGGGAGGGGCTCTGCCTCTATTGTGGGTTACAGGGCCACCTTTTGAAGTCTTGTCCTACACGGCCGGGAAACGCTCACAGGGCAGACCTTGGGTGGTTTATCCTCGTCCCTGGAACCACTTAAGGAGAAACCTTTGGTCACGGTTGTCCTTTCCTGGGTGGACTCCTCCATAGTCACTCAGGCTCTTGTTGGCTATTTCGTTGACAGTGCTTTTGTATCAAAGCACTCCATTCCTGTTTTGCCTCGGTCCGTTCCGCTTGCTATTGAGGCCATTGATGGCAGGCCCCTTCAGCCCGCACTCGTTACTCACGAAACTGCTCTATTGTCCATGGCTGTTGGGGCTATCCATTTTCAAACCCTCCAGTTCCAGGTGATAAACTCTCTGCATTTTCCGGTTGTTCTGGGTTATCCCTGGCTCCAAAAGCACAATCCCAGTCTTGACTGGCGCAGGTCTGAAATTTTGTCGTGGTCCCCGCAATGTATTTCCACTTGTCTTTGGAAACCAGTTAAAGTCTTATGCACTTCTTCTGTAAGGTTATAAATCCTTTCTAGTTTCATAGGTAAAAAAACAAAAACAAAGACAACAGACCAATCTGAATTGAAGTTATAATTTGAAATTAGCCAGTGTTGATAAAGGAACACACAATGGGGATGATTTATTAAATGTCCTTCCGAAATGATCCACTCAGTGGATCATGTCCGACTGACATCGCTGAATGCCGACAGCATACGTGTCAATCATCCTGATCGTATCTGATCGGGTTGATTGGTGTAAGCCGCTCAGAGATGGCGGACCAGTTAAGGAGCCGTGGTCTGTTTCCGGCTAGCCTGAAGGCTTGCGCAGAAAAAGGGGGATAAGGTGCCATTCAGCCCTTGATAATTCGGCCCCAATATCAGCTTGGCTCCTGTACCTAGCAGTTTGTGCCTGTCCTGTTTACAAGTTGCTGATGGGGTCTTTCTTACCCCAAACCTGTCATCTGTCTGCCTTGTGACATTAAAGGGCCATTGCAAACTAGATATTTCTTTGCATAAATGTTTTTTACATAATCCATGTATGGATTATGCAGGGAAGGGGGGAGTGTCTGCTCTTCCTGATTTCCCAGCCCCATACACTGCCCCTCATACACTGCTACAGCCCCTCATACACTGCTCTCTGCCCTGTTATACCCTCACACGCTGCTCTCTGCGCTGTTATACCCTCACACACTGCTCTCTGCCCTGTTATACCCTCACATGCTGCTCTCTGCCCTGTTATACCCTCACAGACTGCTCCTGGTCCTGTTACACCCTCACACACTGCTCCTCGTCCTGTTATACCCTCATACACTGCTCTCTGCCCTGTTATATCCTCACACGCTGCTCTCTGCCCTGTTATACCCTCACACGCTGCTCTCTGCCCTGTTATACCCTCACACGCTGCTCCTGGTCCTGTTATACCCTCACACACTGCTCTCTGCCGTTATACCCTCATACACTGCTCCTGGTCCTGTTATACCCTCACACACTACTCTCTGCCTGTTATACCCTCCCACACTGCTCCTGGTCCTGTTATACCCTCACACACTGCTCTCTGCCCTGTTATACATACACACTGTGCTCCTAGTCCTGTTATACCCTCACACACTGCTCCTGGTCCTGTTATACCCTCACACACTGCTCCTGGTCCTGTTACACCCTCACACACTGCTCTCTGCCCTGTTATACCCTCAAACGCTGCTCCCTGTCCTGTTATACCCTCACACGCTGCTCTCTGTCGTGTTATTTCCTCACACACTGCTCTCTTCCCTGTTATACCATCACACGCTGCTCTCTGCCCTGTTATACCCTCACACGCTGCTCACTGCTCCTGGTCCTGTTATACCCTCACACACTGCTCTTTGCCCTGTTATACCCTCACACACTGCTCCTGGTCCTGTTATACCCTCACACACTGCTCTCTGCCCTGTTATACCCTCACACACTGCTCTCTGTCCTGGTATACCCTCACACACTGCTCCTAGTCCTGGTATACCCTCACACACTGCTCCTGGTCCTGTTATACCCTCACACACTGCTCTCTGCCCTGTTATACCCTCACACACTGCTCCTGGTCCTGTTATTCCCTCACACACTGCTCTCTGCCCTGTTATACCCTCATACACTGCTCCTGGTCCTGTTATACCCTCACACACTGCTCTCTGCCCTGTTATACCCTCCCACACTGCTCCTGTTATACCCTCACACACTGCTCTCTGCCCTGTTATACCCACACACGCTGCTCCTAGTCCTGTTATACCCTCACACACTGCTCCTGGTCCTGTTATACCCTCACAGACTGCTCCTGGTCCTGTTATACCCTCACACACTGCTCTCTGCCCTGTTATACCCTCAAATACTGCTCACTGTCCTGTTATACCCTCACACGCTGCTCTCTGTCCTGTTATTTCCTCACACACTGCTCTCTTTCCTTTTATACCCTCACACGCTGCTCCCTACACTGTTATACCCTCACACGCTGCTCTCTGCCCTGTTATACCCCCACACATTGCTCCTGCTCCTGTTATACACTCACCACTGCTCTCTGCCCTATTATACCTTCACACGCTGTTCTCTGCCCTGTTATACCCTCACACGCTGCTCACTGCTCCTGGTCCTGTTATACCCTCACACACTGCTCTCTGCCCTGTTATACCCTCACACACTGCTCTCTGTCCTGTTATACCCTCACACACTGCTCCTGGTCCTGTTATACCCTCACACACTGCTCTCTGCCCTGTTATACCCTCACATTCTGCTCTCTGTCCTGTTATACCCTCACACACTGCTCCTAGTCCTGGTATACCCTCACACACTGCTCTCTGTCCTGGTATACCCTCACACACTGCTCCTGGTCCTGTTATACCCTCACACACTGCTCTCTGCCCTGTTATACCCTCAAACACTGCTCTCTGCCCTGTTATACCCTCACACACTGCTCCTGGTCCTGTTATACCCTCACACACTGCTCCTGGTCCTGTTATACCCTCACACACTGCTCTCTGCCCTGTTATACCCTCACACACTGCTCCTCGTCTTGTTATACCCTCACAAGCTGCTCTTGGTCCTGTTATACCCTCACACGCTGCTCTCTGCCCTGTTATACCCTCACACGCTGCTCCTGTTATACCCTCACACATTGCTCCCTTTCCTATCAAAATGTTACTAATAGTGTTTGGTTATAAATCCTTTCTAGTTTCATAGGTAAAAAAACAAAAACAAAGACAACAGACCAATCTGAATTGAAGTTATAATTTGAAATTAGCCAGTGTTGATAAAGGAACACACAATGGGGACGATTTATTAAATGTCCGTCCGAAATGATCCACTCAGCGGATCATGTCTGACTGACATCGCTGAATGCCGACAGCATACGCTGTTGGCATTTAGCATTGCACAAGCGCTTCTGGTGAACTGCTTGTGCAATGCCGCCCCCTAGTAGGGGGTGTCAATCATCCTGATCGTATCTGATCGGGTTGATTGGTGTAAGCCGCTCAGAGATGGCGGACCAGTTAAGGAGCCGTGGTCTGTTTCCGGCTAGCCTGAAGGCTTGCGCAGAAAAACAGAATTTATGTTTACCTGATAAATTTCTTTCTCCTACGGTGTATCCGGTCCACGGTTTCATCCTTACTGGTGGGATATTCTCTTCCCCTACAGGAAGTGGCAAAGAGAGCACACAGCAGAGCTGTCCATATAGCTCCCCTCAGGCTCCGCCCCCCCAGTCATTCGACAGACGGTTAGGAGAAAAAGGAGAACCATAAGGTGCAGTGGTGACTGTAGTTTACAAAAAATAAATTTAAACCTGACCAAAATGCCAGGGCGGGCCGTGGACCGGATACACCGTAGGAGAAAGAAATTTATCAGGTAAACATAAATTCTGTTTTCTCCTACATTGGTGTATCCGGTCCACGGCTTCATCCTTACTGGTGGGAACCAATACCAAAGCTTTAGGACACGGATGAAGGGAGGGAACAAGTCAAGTAACCTAAACGGAAGGCACCACTGCTTGCAAAACCTTTCTCCCAAAACTAGCCTCCGAAAAAGCAAAAGTAATGAATTTGTAAAATTTGGCAAACGTATGCAGTGAAGACCAAGTCGCTGCCTTACAAATCTGTTCAACAGAAGCCTCATTCTTGGAAGCCCATGTGGAAGCCACAGCTCTAGTAGAGTGAGCTGTAATTCGTTCAGGAGGCTGCCTTCCAGCAGTCTCATAAGCCAACCGGATGATGCTTTTCAGCCAGAAAGACAGAGAGGTCGCAGTCGCCTTTTGACTTCTCCTCTTGCCAGAATAGACGACAAACAAGGACGATGTTTGTCTGAGGTCTTTAGTTGCTTTTAGATAAAACTTTAAAGCACGAACCCCATCAAGATGGTGTAACAGACGTTCCTTGTTAGAAACTGGATTAGGACACAGAGAAGGAACAACTATTTCCTGGTTGATAATTCTTATTGGAAACCACTTTTGGAAGAAAACCAGGTTTGGTACATAAAATGACCTTATCTGTATGAAACACCAGATAGGGTGAATTACACTGCAAAGCAGACAATTCAGAAACTCTTCTCGCAGAAGAAATAGCTACAAAAAAAAAAAACTTTCCAAGATAGTAACTTAATATCTATGGCATGTAGAGGTTCAAACGGAACCCCTTGAAGAACTGAAATAACTAAATTTAGACTCCATGGAGGAGCCACAGGTCTGTAGACAGGCTTGATTCTGACTAAAGCCTGTACAAACCCTGAATATCTGGCATGGCTGCCAGACGCTTGTGTAACCAAACAGACAGAGCAGATATCTGTCCCTTAAAAGAACTAGCTGACAGACCTTTCTCCAATCCTTCTTGGAGAAAAGATAGTATCCTTGGAATCCTAATCTTACTCCATGAGTAACCCTTGGATTCGCACCAGCAAAGATATTTCCGCAATATCTTATGGTAAATTTTCCTGGTGACATATTCACCAGGTCTGCATACCAAGTCCTGCGTGGCCACGCAGGAGCTATTAGAATTACCGAAGCCTTCTCCTGCTTGATCCTGGCTACTAGCCGGGGGAGAAGGGGAAACGGTGGAAAGACAGAAGCTAGATTGAACGACCAAGGCGCTACTAAGGTATCTACCAATGTCACCTTGGGATCCCTGGACCTGGACCCGTAACATGTAGCTTTGAAGTTATGACGTGACGCCATTAGATCCAGATCTTTAATGCCCCATAGCTGGGTCAGCTGAGCAAAAAACCTCCGGGTGGAGTTCCCACTCCCCCGGATGGAAAGTCTGAAGACTCAGATAATCCGCTTCCCAGTTGTCCACTCCTGGGATGTGAATTGCTGATAGATGGCAGGAGTGATCCTCTGCCCATTTGATGATCTTGGATACCTCCCTCATCGCCAGGGAACTCCTTGTTCCCCCCTGATGATTGATGTACGCAACAGTCGTCAAGTTGTCCGACTGAAAACTGATGAATTTGGCCTCCGCTAGTTGAGGCCATGCCTGGAGCGCATTGAATATCGCTCTCAATTCCAAAATATTTATCGGGAGAAGAAATTCTTCCCGAGACCATAGACCCTGAACCTTCAGGGACTTCCAGACCGCGCCCCAGCCTAAGAGGCTGGCATCGGTCGTGACAATGATCCACTTCGGTCTTCGGAAACTCATTCCCTGAGACAGGTGATCCTGAGACAACCACCAGAGGAGTGAGTCTCTGGTTTGCTGGTCCATCTGAATCTGGGGAGAAAAATCTGCATAATCCCCATTTCATTGTTTGAGCATGCACAGTTGCAATGGTCTTAAATGAATTCGAGCAAAAGGAACCACGTCCATTGCCGCAACCATTAGTCCTGTTATCTCCATGCACTGAGCTATGGAGGGTTGAGGAATGGATTGAAGAACTCGACAAGTGTTCAAAAGTTTTAGTTTCCTGACCTCTGTCAGAAAGATTTTCATTTCTACCGAGTCTATTATTGTTCCCAGGAAGGGAACCCTTGTGAACGGGGACAGAGAACTTTTTTCTATGTTCACCTTCCACCCGTGAGACCTTAGAAAGGCTAGAACAATGTCCGTATGAGCCCTTGCTTTGTGAAAAGACGACGCCTGTATTAAATGTCGTCTAGTTAAGGTGCTACTGCAATGCCCCTTGGCCTTAGCACCGCTAGAAGGGACCCTAGCACCTTTGTGAAAATTCTCGGAGCAGTGGCCAATCCGAAGGGAAGAGCCACGAACTGGTAATCCGAATGGTTTCCATTTGGAATGATGGAACTCTGAGTAATTGGTCTAGGATCTTTAAATCCAGAATTGGCCTGAAAGTTCCTTCCTTTTTGGGAACTTCAAACAGGTTTGAGTAAAATCCCAGTCCTTGTCCTGCTGTTGGAACTGGGTTTATCACTCCCATTTTTAAAAGGTACTCTACGCAATGTAAGAATGCCTGTCTATCTATCTGGTCTAAAGATAAGCGAGACAAGTGGAACCTTCCCCTTGGAAGAAGGTCCTTGAATTCTAGAAGATACCCCTGAGAGACAATTTCTAGTGCCCAGGGGTCCGGAACATCTCTTGCCCAGGCCTCAGCAAAGAGAGAAAAACAGAATTTATGCTTACCTGATAAATTACTTTCTCCAACGGTGTGTCCGGTCCACGGCGTCATCCTTACTTGTGGGATATTCTCTTCCCCAACAGGAAATGGCAAAGAGTCCAAGCAAAGCTGGCCATATAGTCCCTCCTAGGCTCCGCCCACCCCAGTCATTCGACCGACGGACAGGAGGAAATATATATAGGAGAAACCATATGGTACCGTGGTGACTGTAGTTAGAGAAAATAATTCATCAGACCTGATTAAAAAACCAGGGCGGGCAAAACCTTTCTCCCAAAAATAGCCTCTGAAGAAGCAAAAGTATCAAATTTGTAAAATTTGGCAAAAGTGTGCAGTGAAGACCAAGTCGCTGCCTTACATATCTGGTCAACAGAAGCCTCGTTCTTGAAGGCCCATGTGGAAGCCACAGCCCTAGTGGAGTGAGCTGTGATTCTTTCAGGAGGCTGCCGTCCGGCAGTCTCATAAGCCAATCGGATAATGCTTTTAAGCCAAAAGGAAAGAGAGGTAGAAGTCGCTTTTTGACATCTCCTTTTACCAGAATAAACAACAAACAAGGAAGATGTTTGTCTGAAATCTTTAGTAGCCTCTAAATAGAAATTTAGAGCACGGACAACGTCCAAATTGTGTAACAAACGTTCCTTCTTTGAAACTGGATTCGGACACAAAGAAGGTACAACTATCTCCTGGTTAATATTTTTGTTAGAAACAACTTTAGGAAGAAAACCAGGCTTAGTACGCAAAACCACCTTATCTGCATGGAACACCAGATAGGGAGGAGAACACTGCAGAGCAGATAACTCTGAAACTCTTCTAGCAGAAGAAATTGCAACCAAAAACAAAACTTTCCAAGATAGTAACTTAATATCTATGGAATGTAAAGGTTCAAACGGAACCCCTTGAAGAACTGAAAGAACTAGATTTAGACTCCAGGGAGGAGCCAAAGGTCTGTAAACAGGCTTGATCCTAACCAGAGCCTGAACAAATGCTTGAACATCTGGCACAGCTGCCAGTCTTTTGTGTAGTAAGACAGATAAAGCAGAGATCTGTCCCTTTAGAGAACTTGCAGATAATCCTTTCTCCAAACCTTCTTGCAGAAAGGAGAGAATCTTAGGAATTTTTATCTTATTCCATGGGAATCCTTTGGATTCACACCAACAGATATATTTTTTCCATATTTTATGGTAAATTTTTCTAGTTACAGGTTTTCTGGCCTGAACCAGAGTATCTATCACAGAATCTGAAAACCCACGCTTTGATAGAATCAAGCGTTCAATCTCCAAGCCGTCAGTTGGAGGGAGACCAGATTTGGATGTTCGAATGGACCCTGAACAAGAAGGTCCTGTCTCAAAGGTAGCTTCCATGGTGGAGCCGATGACATATTCACCAGGTCTGCATACCAAGTCCTGCGTGGCCATGCAGGAGCTATCAAGATCACCGAGGCCCTCTCCTGATTGATCCTGGCTACCAGCCTGGGAATGAGAGGAAACAGTGGGAATACGTAAGCTAGGTTGAAAGTCCAAGGTGCTACTAGTGCATCTACTAGAGTCGCCTTGGGATCCCTGGACCTGGACCCGTAGCAAGGAACCTTGAAGTTCTGACGAGACGCCATCAGATCCATGTCTGGAATGCCCCATAATTGAGTTATTTGGGAAAAGATTTCCGGATGGAGTTCCCACTCCCCCGGATGGAATGTCTGACGACTCAGAAAATCCGCTTCCCAATTTTCCACTCCTGGGATGTGGATCGCAGACAAGTGCCCGCCCATTGAATTATTTTGGTCACTTCTTTCATCGCCAGGGAACTCTTTGTTCCCCCCTGATGATTGATATATGCAACGGTCGTCATGTTGTCTGATTGGAACCTTATGAATTTGGCCTTTGCTAGTTGAGGCCAAGCTCTGAGAGCATTGAATATCGCTCTCAGTTCCAGAATGTTTATCGGGAGAAGAGACTCTTCCCGAGACCATAGACCCTGAGCTTTCAGGGATTCCCAGACCGCACCCCAGCCCACTAGACTGGCGTCGGTCGTGACAATGACCCACTCTGGCCTGCGGAAGCTCATTCCCTGGGACAGATGGTCCAGGGTCAGCCACCAACGGAGTGAATCTCTGGTCTTTTGATCTACTTGAATCATTGGAGACAAGTCTGTATAATCCCCATTCCACTGTTTGAGCATGCACAGTTGTAATGGTCTTAGATGAATTCGTGCAAAAGGAACTATGTCCATTGTTGCAACCATCAATCCTACTACTTCCATGCACTGCGCTATGGAAGGACGAGGAACAGAATGAAGCACTTGACAAGAGCTTAGAAGTTTTGATTTTCTGACCTCTGTCAGAAAAATCCTAATTTCTAAGGAATCTATTATTGTTCCCAAGAAGGGAACTCTTGTTGACGGGGACAGAGAACTTTTTTCTTTGTTCACCTTCCATCCGTGAGATGTGAGAAAGGCTAGAACGATGTCCGTATGAGCCTTTGCTTTTGACAGGGACGACGCTTGTATTAGAATGTCGTCCAAGTAAGGTACTACTGCAATGCCCCTTGGTCTTAGAACCGCTAGAAGGGACCCTAGCACCTTTGTGAAAATCCTTGGAGCAGTGGCTAATCCGAATGGGAGAGCCACAAACTGGTAATGTTTGTCCAGAAAAGCGAACCTTAGGAACTGATGATGTTCTTTGTGGATAGGAATATGTAGGTACGCATCCTTTAGATCCACGGTAGTCATAAATTGACTTTCCTGGATGGTGGGTAGAATCGTTCGAATAGTTTCCATTTTGAACGATGGTACCCTGAGAAATTTGTTTAGGATCTTTAAATCCAAAATTGGTCTGAACGTTCCCTCTTTTTTGGGAAATACGAACAGATTGGAATAAAATCCCATTCCTTGTTCCTTTATTGGAACTGGGTGTATCACTCCCATCTTTAACAGGTCTTCTACACAATGTAAGAATGCCTGTCTCTTTATTTGGTTTGAGGATAAGTGAGACTTGTGGAACCTTCCCCTTGGGGGTAGTTCCTTGAATTCCAGGAGATAACCTTGAGAAACTATTTCTAGCGCCCAAGGATCCTGAACATCTCTTGCCCAAGCCTGAGCAAAGAGAGAGAGTCTGCCCCCCACCAGATCCGGTCCCGGATCGGGGGCTACTCCTTCATGCTGTTTTGTTAGCAGTGGCAGGCTTCTTGGCCTGCTTACCCTTGTTCCAGCCTTGCATTGGTTTCCAGGCTGGTTTGGGTTGTGAGGCATTACCCTCTTGCTTAGAGGATGCAGAATTAGAGGCTGGTCCGTTTCTGCGAAAGGGACGAAAATTAGGCTTATTTTTAGCCTTAAAAGACCTATCCTGTGGAAGGGCGTGGCCCTTTCCCCCAGTGATGTCTGAAATAATCTCTTTCAAATCTGGTCCAAATAAAGTTTTACCTTTGAAAGGGATGTTAAGCAATTTTGTCTTGGATGACACATCCGCTGACCAAGACTTTAGCCAAAGCGCTCTGCGCGCCACGATAGCAAACCCTGAATTTTTCGCCGCTAATCTGGCTAATTGCAAAGCGGCATCTAAAATAAAAGAGTTAGCCAATTTAAGTGCATGAACTCTGTCCATAACCTCCTCATATGGAGTTTCTCTACTGAGCGACTTTTCTAGTTCCTCGAACCAGAACCACGCTGCCGTAGTGACAGGAACAATGCATGAAATTGGTTGTAGAAGGTAGCCTTGCTGTACAAAAATCTTTTTAAGCAAACCTTCCAATTTTTTATCCATAGGATCTTTAAAAGCACAACTATCTTCGATAAGAATAGTAGTGCGTTTGTTTAGAGTAGAAACTGCACCCTCGACCTTGGGGACTGTCTGCCATAAGTCCTTTCTGGGGTCGACCATAGGAAATAATTTCTTAAATATAGGGGGAGGAACAAAAGGTATGCCGGGCTTTTCCCACTCCTTATTTACTATGTCCGCCACCCGCTTGGGTATAGGAAAAGCGTCGGGGGGCACCGGAACCTCTAGGAACCTGTCCATCTTGCATAATTTCTCTGGAATGACCAAATTGTCACAATCATCCAGAGTAGATAACACCTCCTTAAGCAGTGCGCGGAGATGTTCTAATTTAAATTTAAATGTCACAACATCAGGTTCAGCTTGATGAGAAATTTTTCCTGAATCTGAAATTTCTCCATCAGACAAAACCTCCCTCATAGCCCCTTCAGATTGGTGTGAGGGTATGACAGAACAATTATCATCAGCGCCCTCTTGCTCTTCAGTGTTTAAAACAGAGCAATCACGCTTTCTCTGATAAGTAGGCATTTTGGATAAAAGATTTGCTATGGAGTTATCCATTACAGCCGTTAATTGTTGCATGGTAATAAGTATTGGCGCACTAGATGTACTAGGGGCCTCCTGCATGGGCAAAACTGGTGTAGACACAGTAGGAGATGATGTAGTATCATGTTTACTCCCCTCATTTGAGGAATCATCTTGGGCAATATCATTATCTGTGGCAGTACTGTCCTTACTTTGTTTGGACGCTATGGCACAATTATCACATAAATTTAAATGGGGAGACACATTGGGGGGTAGTTATCAAGCCGTCTACTTTTCTGGCTTCGCCGGCCCAATACGTCCGCCTAAGCTCGCCTACCTTCGCCGCCGCGGACCTTGAATACGTTCGCCTAAGTTATCAAATAAAGCTGTCAAAAAGCCGCGGGGCGATGAGCAGCGGACTGTGACAGTTATCACTCATCCGATCTCGCTGCCCTTCGGCTTTTTCCCAGCTTTATTGCTAGCCTGTCACTAAGCACTCACACTAAACTACACTGTTCTACCCCCTATACCTGCGCCCCCGGAGGCCCCCGCAACTAAATAAAGTTACTAACCCCTAAACCGCCGCTCCTAGACCCCGCCGCAAGTCTTATAAATGTATTAACCCCTAAACCGCCGCTCCTAGACCCTGCCGCAAGTCTTATAAATGTATTAACCCCTAAACCGCCGCTCCCAGACACCGCTGCCACCTACAGTATACCTAGTAACCCCTATCCTGCCCCCCCTATACCGTCGCCCTCTATTATAAAATTATTAACCCCTATCCTGCTGATCCCGCACCTCTCCGCAACTAAATAAATAGTTTAACCCCTAAACCGCCGCTCCATGAACCCGCCGCAACCTATAATAAATTTATTAACCCCTATCCTGCCCCCCACTACGCCGCCGCCACTGTAATAAAATGATTAACCCCTAAACCTAAGTCTAACCCTAACCATAACGCCCCCCTAACTTAAATATTAATTAAATACATCTAAATAAATTAACTCTTATTAACTAAATGAATCCTATTTAAAACTAAATACTTACTTATAAAATAAATCCTAATATAGCTACAATATAAATTATAATTATATTATAGCTATCTTAGGATTTATTTTTATTTTACAGGCACCTTTCAATTTATTTTAACCATGTACAATAACTATTAAATAGTTATTAACTATTTAATAGCTTACCTAGCTAAAATAAAGAGAAATGTACCTGTGAAATATATCCTAACCTAAGTTACAATTACACCTAACACTACACTATACTTTAATAAATTATTCCTATTTAAAAATAAATACTTACCTGTAAAATAAACCCTAAGATAGCTACAATGTAATTAATACTTATATTATAGCTATCTTAGGATTTATATTTATTTTACAGGTAACTTTGTATTTATTTTAGCTAGTTAGAATAGTTATTAAATAGTTATTAACTATTTAATAACTACCTAGCTAAAAGAAATACAAAATTACCTGTAAAATAAATCCTAACCTAAGTTACAATTAAACCTAATACTACACTATCATTAAATTAACTAAATAAACTACCTACAAATAACTACAATGAAATACAATTACATAAACTAACTAAAGTACAAAAAATTAAAAAAGCTAAGTTACAAAAAATAAAAAATTAAGTTACAAACATGTTAAAAATATTACAACAATTTTAAGCTACTTACACCTAATCTAAGCCCCCTAATAAAATAACAAACCCCCCCAAAATAAAAAAAATCCCTACCCTATTCTAAATTACATAAATTTCAAAGCTCTTTTACCTTACCAGCCCTTAAAAGGGCCATTTGTGGGGGCATGCCCCAAAAAGTTCAGCTCTTTTGCCTGTAAAAGAAAAATACAACCCCCCCCCAACATTAAAACCCACCACCCACATACCCCTAATCTAACCCAAACCCCCCTTACAAAAACCTAACACTAATCCCCTGAAGATCATCCTACCTTGAGTCGTCTTCACTCAGCCGAGCCACCGATGGAACTGAAGAGGACATCCGGAGCGGAAGAAGTTAATCCTCCAAGCGGCGCTGAAGAAATCTTCCATCCGATGAAGTCATCATCCAGGCGGCGCTGAAGAAGTCTTCGATCCGGCCGATGTCATCTTCAAAGAGGCGCTGAAGAGTTCTTCTATCCGGGCGAAGTCATCTTCCAAGCCGGGTCTTGAATCTTCCTTCCGCCGACGCGGAACCACCTTCTTCACCGACGGACTACGACGAATGATGGCTCCTTTAAGGGACGTCATCCAAGATGGCGTCCCCTCAATTCCGATTGGCTGATAGGATTCTATCAGCCAATCGGAATTAAGGTAGGAAAATCTGATTGGCTGATGGAATCAGCCAATCAGATTCAAGTTCAATCCGATTGGCTGATCCAATCAGCCAATCAGATTGAGCTCGCATTCTATTGGCTGATCGGAACAGCCAATAGAATGCGAGCTCAATCTGATTGGCTGATTCCATCAGCCAATCAGATTTTTCCTACCTTAATTCCGATTGGCTGATAGAATCCTATCAGCCAATCCGAATTGAGGGGACGCCATCTTGGATGACGTCCCTTAAAGGAGCCGTCATTCGTCGTAGTCCGTCGGTGAAGAAGGTGGTTCCGCGTCGGCGGAAGGAAGATTCAAGACCCGGCTTGGAAGATGACTTCGCCCGGATAGAAGACCTCTTCAGCGCCTCTTTGAAGATGACATCGGCCGGATCGAAGACTTCTTCAGCGCCGCCTGGATGATGACTTCATCGGATGGAAGATTTCTTCTGCGCCGCTTGGAGGATTAACTTCTTCCGCTCCGGATGTCCTCTTCAGTTCCATCGGTGGCTCGGCTGAGTGAAGACGACTCAATGTAGGATGATCTTCAGGGGATTAGTGTTAGGTTTTTGTAAGGGGGGTTTGGGTTAGATTAGGGGTATGTGGGTGGTGGGTTTTAATGTTGGGGGGGGGGTTGTATTTTTCTTTTACAGGCAAAAGAGCTGAACTTTTTGGGGCATGCCCCCACAAATGGCCCTTTTAAGGGCTGGTAAGGTAAAAGAGCTTTGAAATTTATGTAATTTAGAATAGGGTAGGGATTTTTTTTATTTTGGGGGGTTTGTTATTTTATTAGGGGGCTTAGATTAGGTGTAAGTAGCTTAAAATTGTTGTAATATTTTTAACATGTTTGTAACTTAATTTTTTATTTTTTGTAACTTAGCTTTTTTAATTTTTTGTACTTTAGTTAGTTTATGTAATTGTATTTAATTGTAGTTATTTGTAGGTAGTTTATTTAATTTATTTAATGATAGTGTAGTGTTAGGTTTAATTGTAACTTAGGTTAGGATTTATTTTACAGGTAATTTTGTATTTCTTTTAGCTAGGTAGTTATTAAATAGTTAATAACTATTTAATAACTATTCTAACTAGCTAAAATAAATACAAAGTTACCTGTAAAATAAATATAAATCCTAAGATAGCTATAATATAAGTATTAATTACATTGTAGCTATCTTAGGGTTTATTTTACAGGTAAGTATTTATTTTTAAATAGGAATAATTTATTAAAGTATAGTGTAGTGTTAGGTGTAATTGTAACTTAGGTTAGGATTTATTTCACAGGTACATTTCTCTTTATTTTAGCTAGGTAAGCTATTAAATAGTTAATAACTATTTAATAGTTATTGTACATGGTTAAAATAAATTGAAAGGTACCTGTAAAATAAAAATAAATCCTAAAATAGCTAGAATATAATTATTATTTATATTGTAGCTATATTAGGGTTTATTTTAAAGGTAAGTATTTAGTTTTAAATAGGATTCATTTAGTTAATAAGAGTTAATTTATTTAGATTTATTTAATTAATATTTAAGTTAGGGGGCGTTAGGGTTAGGGTTAGACTTAGGTTTAGGGGTTAATAATTTTATTACAGTGGCGGCGGCGGCGTAGTGGGGGGCAGGATAGGGGTTAATAAATTTATTATAGGTGGCGACGGTGTAGGGGGGGCAGGATAGGGGTTAATACATTTAATATAGGTTGCGGCGGGTTCAGGGAGCGGCGGTTTAGGGGTTAATACATTTATTATAGTTGCGGTGGGCTCCGGGAGCGGCGGTTTAGGGGTTAATATGTATAGAGTAGCTTGCGGTGGGCTCCGGGAGCGGCGGTTTAGGGGGTAATAACTTTATTTAGTTGCGGCGGTGTAGGGGGGGTCAGATTAGTGGTGTTTAGACTCGGGGTACATGTTAGGGTGTTAGGTGTAGACAGCTCCCATAGAAATCAATGGGATGTCTGTCAGCAGCGAACTTGTACTTTCGCTATGGTCAGACTCCCATTGATTCCTATGGGATCCGCCGCCTCCAGGGGTGGCGGATTGAAAACCAGGTACGCTGGGCCGTAAAAGTGCCGAGCGTACCTGCTAGTTTTTTGATAGCTAGCAAAAGTAGTGAGATTGTGCCGCACTTGTGTGCGGAACATCTGGAGTGACGTAAGAATCGATCTGTGTCGGACTGAGTCCGGCGGATCGAAGCTTACGTCACAAAATTCTACTTTTGCCGGTCTCGAGCCTTTGATAACTAAGGCGAATCAGCCTCGCCACAAATACGCTGCAGAATTCCAGCGTATTTGAGGTTGACGGCTTGATAACTACCCCCCATTGGCTTTCATACATATAGAACATAGCTTATCTGAAGGTACAGACATGTTAAACAGGCTTAAACTTGTCAACAAAGCACAAAAAACGTTTTAAAATAAAACCGTTACTGTCACTTTAAATTTCAAACAGAAAACACTTTATTACTGAATATGTAAAAAAGTATGAAGGAATCGTTCAAAAATTACCAAAATTTCACCACAGTGTCTTAAAGCCTTAAAAGTATTGCACACCAAATTTCAGAGCTTTAACCCTTAAAATAACGGAACCGGAGCCGTTTTTAAATTTAACCCCTATACAGTCCCAGCTATAGTCTTTGCTAAGACCCAACCAAGCCCTGAGGGGAATACGATACCAAATGACCCGTTCTAGAAGCTTTTTCAGAGATTTTTAGATCCTCACACATGCATCTGCATGCCCTGCTCTCAAAAAACAACTGCGCATTAATGGCGCGAAAATGAGGCTCAGTCTATAACTAGAAAGGCCCCCTGACTGAAAAAGGTGTCCAACACATTGCCTGCCGTTTTATAAGCGTTCCCCAAGATTATAAATGCCAATTGTTAGCCTAAATCTGAATAATATGCACAAATAAAGCAATCGATTTAGCCCATAAAAATGTCTACCAGTTTTTTAGCCCATATTAAGCCCTTTATTCTGTTTGTTTGACTAAGAAAATGGCTTACCGGTCCCCATGAGGGGAAATGACAGCCTTCCAGCATTACACAGTCTTGTTAGAAATATGGCTAGTCATACCTTAAGCAGAAAAGTCTGCTAACTGTTTCCTCCAACTGAAGTTACTTCATCTCAACAGTCCTATGTGGAAACAGCAATCGATTTTAGTTACTGTCTGCTAAAATCATCTTCCTCTTACAAACAGAAATCTTCATCCTTTTCTGTTTCAGAGTAAATAGTACATACCAGCACTATTTAACACTTGATAGAAGAATAAAAACTACATTTAAACACCAAAAAACTCTTAACCATCTCCGTGGAGATGTTGCCTGTGCAACGGCAAAGAGAATGACTGGGGTGGGTGGAGCCTAGGAGGGACTATATGGCCAGCTTTGCTGGGACTCTTTGCCATTTCCTGTTGGGGAAGAGAATATCCCACAAGTAAGGATGACGCCGTGGACCGGACACACCAATGTTGGAGAAATCTGCCCCCTACTAGATCCGGTCCCGGATCGGGGGCTACCCCTTCATGCTGTCTTGGTAGCAGCAGCAGGTTTTTTGGCCTGTTTACCCTTGTTCCAGCCTTGCAATGGTTTCCATGCTGGTTTGGGCTGGGGTGCGTTACCCTCTTGCCTAGTGGCTGTAGAGGTAGAAGCCGGTCCGTTCCTGAAATTGCGAAAGGAACGAAAATTAGACTTATTTTTAACTTTGAAAGGTCTATCCTGTGGAAGGGCATGGCCCTTTCCCCCAGTGATATCTGAAATAATTTCTTTCAACTCTGGCCCGAATAGGGTCTTACCTTGAAAGGAATATTAAAGAATTTTGTTTTGGACGACACATCCGCCGACCACGATTTTAGTCAAAGCGCTCTACGCGCCACTATTGCGAAACCAGAATTTTACACCGCTAATTTAGCTAACTGAAAAGCGGCATCTGTAATGAAAGAATTAGCCAACTTCAGGGCGTGAATTCTATCCATGACTTCATCCTAAGAAGTCTCCTTCTGGAGCGAGTTTTCTAATTCCTCAAACCAAAAAGCAGCTGCAGTGGTTACAGGAATAATTCAAGAAATTGGTTGAAGAAGAAAACCTTGTTGAACAAAAATTTTCTTAAATAAACCTTCTAATTTTTTATCCATAGGATCTTTGAAAGCGCCACTGTCTTCTATTGGTATAGTTGTGCGCTTAGCTAGCTTTGAAACTGCCCCCTCTACCTTAGGGAGCGTCTGCCACGCGTCCCTTCTGGGGTCAACAATGGGGAACATTTTCTTAAATATAGGAGGGGGAACAAAAGGTACACCTGGTTTCTCCCACTCCTTATTCACTATATCCGCCACCCTCTTAGGTATCGGAAACGCATCAGTGTGTACTGGGACCTCTAAGAATTTATCTATTTTACACAATTTTTCTGGGACCACCAAAGGGTCACAATCATCAAGAGTAGCCAGGACCTCCTTAAGTAGAGCACGGAGGTGTTCTAGCTTAAATTTAAATGCTATGGTATCAGGCTCTGCCTGCTGATAAACTTTTCCTGTGTTAGAAATTTCTCCCTCAGACAAGCCCTCCCTCACCGCCAAGTCAGATTGATGTGAGGGCATTACAGATAAATTATCCTCTGCGTCTACTTGCTCATTTTCTGTATTTAAAACTGAGCAATCACGCTTCCTAGGAAAGCTGGCAGTTTGGATAAAAATGTTGCGATAGAATTATCCATTACTGCTGCTAACTGTTGCATAGTAATCGCAATTGGTGCGCTAGATGTACTGGGCATCGCCTGCGCGGGCATAGCTGGTGTTGACACAGAAGGAGAGGAAAGCAAGCTATTTTCACTACCTTCAGCTAAAGAATCATCTTGGGCTATATTTTTAAGTGTGATTGCACTGTCCTTAAGCTGTTTGGACGCCATGGCACACTTCACACATAAATTTAATGGGGGAACCACCTTGGCCTTTGGACATACAGAACATAGGCTATCTGAAGACTCAGACATGTTTAACAGACTTAAACAGAACTATAATGCAATAAAAATTATTTTTGACAAAAAAACGTTACTGTCTCTTTAAATAATAAAAAAGCACACTTTTTTACTGAAATATCAAAAAACCATGAAATAAACATCCGATTTTAATGAAATTTTCACCAGAGTCTTAATGCTTTGAAAAGATTGCACACAAATTTTCAGATCAATTAACCCCTTAATGCACACTTTTTTACTGAAACATCAAAAAAACCATGAAATAAACATCCGATTTTAATGAAATTTTCACCACAGTGTCTTAATGCTTTGAAAAGATTGCACACAAATTTTCAGATCAATTAACCCCTTAATGCCCAAACCGGAGTTAATAACAGTTATTAACCAGTTAACACACTACAGTACTAGCCACAGATTTCACTGTAGCCTTTTACCTTCATTAGGGATTATTTTAGCAGGAAATAAGCCTCCCTGGAGTCTTTAATGATGCCTCTTGACTCCCCACATGAAGATGCATGGATTGCCTAGGCAAAAACAACTGCACAATTTAGGCCTAAAAAAGAGGCCTCCTCCCTCTTCATTCTAGAGTGGAGGGGCCTTTCTGACTAGATTTAGGTGTCCAAATAAGTGCCAGGCCGAAATTAAACCCCAAAAGTGTTTTAAAGTCTGAAAAAACACCTTATTTATAGTGAAAAACATGCTAAAAAGCAATCGATTTTAAAGCCCACAATAGTGTCAACCAGCATAGAGCCCTAAATATAAGCCATTATTTTATACAGAGTCTATTAGAAAAAAAAAAAAAAAAAAAATGGCTTAGCAATCCCAGAGGGAATTTCTGACAGTCTTCTAGCATTACATGGTCTTGTTAGAAACATGACTGATCATACCTGAAGCAGTTAAGCCTGCAAACTGTTCCCCCCAACTGATGTTCTCTGGTTAACAGTCCTGCGTGGGAACAGCAATGGATTTTAGTTACTGGTGCTAAAATCATACTCCTCTCAACAGAAATCTTCATCACTTTCTGCTGTAGAGTAAATAGTACAAACCGGCACTATTTTAAAATAACAAACTCTTGATAGAAGAAATAAAAAACTACAACTAACACCACATACTCTTTACCACCCCCGTGGAGATGCTACTTGTTCAGAGCGGCAAAGAGAATGACTGGGGGGGGCGGAGCCTGAGGGGAGCTATATGGACAGCTCTGCTGTGTGCTCTCTTTGCCACTTCATGTAGGGGAAGAGAATATCCCACCAGTAAGGATGAAGCCGTGGACCGGATACACCAATGTAGGAGAAAACATAATTTATGCTTACCTGATAAATTCCTTTCTTCTGTAGTGTGATCAGTCCACGGGTCATCATTACTTCTGGGATATTACTCCTCCCCAACAGGAAGTGCAAGAGGATTCACCCAGCAGAGCTGCATATAGCTCCTCCCCTCTACGTCACTCCCAGTCATTCGACCAAGGACCAACGAGAAAGGAAAAGCCAAGGGTGAAGTGGTGACTGGAGTATAAATTAAAAAAATATTTACCTGCCTTAAAAACAGGGCGGGCCGTGGACTGATCACACTACAGAAGAAAGGAATTTATCAGGTAAGCATAAATTATGTTTTCTTCTGTTAAGTGTGATCAGTCCACGGGTCATCATTACTTCTGGGATACCAATACCAAAGCAAAAGTACACGGATGACGGGAGGGATAGGCAGGCTCTTTATACAGAAGGAACCACTGCCTGAAGAACCTTTCTCCCAAAAATAGCCTCCGATGAAGCAAAAGTGTCAAATTTGTAAAATTTGGAAAAAGTATGAAGCGAAGACCAAGTTGCAGCCTTGCAAATCTGTTCAACAGAGGCCTCATTCTTGAAGGCCCAAGTGGAAGCCACAGCTCTAGTAGAATGAGCTGTAATTCTTTCAGGAGGCTGCTGTCCAGCAGTCTCATAAGCTAAACGAATTATGCTACGAAGCCAAAAAGAAAGAGAGGTAGCGGAAGCTTTTTGACCTCTCCTCTGCCCAGAGTAAATGACAAACAGAGAAGACGTTTGTCGAAATTCCTTAGTTGCCTGTAAGTAAAATTTTAGAGCACGGACTACATCCAGGTTGTGCAGTAGACATCCTTCTTTGAAGAAGGATTTGGGCATAAAGAAGGAACAACAATCTCTTGATTGATATTCCTGTTAGTAACTACCTTAGGTAAGAACCCAGGTTTAGTATGCAGGACTACCTTATCCGAATGAAAAATCAAATAAGGAGAATCACAATGTAAGGCTGATAATTCAGAGACTCTTCGAGCCGAGGAAATAGCCATTAAAAATAGAACTTTCCAAGATAACAACTTTATATCAATGGAATGAAGGGGTTCAAACGGAACGCCCTGTAAAACATTAAGAACAAGGTTTAAACTCCATGGTGGAGCAACAGTTTTAAACACAGGCTTAATCCTGGCCAAAGCCTGACAAAAAGCCTGGACGTCAGGAACTTCTGACAGACGTTTGTGTAACAGAATGGACAGAGTTGAGATCTGTCCCTTTAATGAACTAGCAGATAAACCCTTTTCTAAACCTTCTTGTAGAAAAGACAATATCCTAGGAATCCTAACCTTACTCCAAGAGTAACCTTTGGATTCACACCAATATAGGTATTTACGCCATATCTTATGGTAAATCTTTCTGGTAACAGGTTTCCTAGCCTGTATTAAGGTATCAATAACTGACTCAAAAACCCACGTCTTGATAAAATCAAGCGTTCAATTTCCAAGCAGTCAGCTTCAGAGAAGTTAGATTTTGATGTTTGAAGGGACCCTGTATCAGAAGGTCCTGTTTCAGAGGTAGAGACCAAGGTGGACAGGATGACATGTCCACCAGGTCTGCATACCAAGTCCTGCGTGGCCATGCAGGTGCTATTAGAATCACTGATGCTCTCTCTTGTTTGATTCTGGCAATCAATCGAGGAAGCAACGGGAAGGGTGGAAACACGTAAGCCATCCTGAAGTCCCAAGGTGCTGTCAGAGCATCTATCAGGACTGCTCCTGGATCCCTGGATCTGGACCCGTAACGAGGAAGCTTGGCGTTCTGTCGAGACGCCATGAGATCTATCTCTGGTTTGCCCCAACGTCGAAGTATTTGGGCAAAGACCTCCGGATGAAGTTCCCACTCCCCCGGATGAAAAGTCTGACGACTTAAGAAATCCGCCTCCCAGTTCTCCACTCCCGGGATGTGGATTGCTGACAGGTGGCAAGAGTGAGACTCTGCCCAGCGAATTATCTTTGACACTTCCATCATAGCTAGGGAGCTTCTTGTCCCTCCCTGATGGTTGATGTAAGCTACAGTCGTGATGTTGTCCGACTGAAACCTGATGAACCCCCGAGTTGTCAACTGGGGCCAAGCCAGGAGGGCATTGAGAACTGCTCTCAATTCCAGAATGTTTATTGGCAGGAGACTCTCCTCCTGACTCCATTGTCCCTGAGCCTTCAGAGAATTCCAGACGGCACCCCAACCTAGAAGGCTGGCGTCTGTTGTTACAATTGTCCAGTCTGGTCTGCTGAATGGCATCCCTCTGGACAGATGTAGCCGAGAAAGCCACCATAGAAGAGAATTTCTGGTCTCTTGATCCAGATTCAGAGAAGGGGTATCATCCTCTGAATCAGACATGTTTAACACACTAGCAAATAAACTTGCAACTTGGAAATACAATTCAATTAGAATAATATTAAAACGTACTGTGCCTTTAAGAAGCACAGAAGATCTATGACAGTTGAAAATTAATAAATTGAAACAGTTATAGCCTCAATCCTTGTAAACAACACAACTTTAGCAAAGGTTTAATCCCATTAGCAAAGATAACAAATTCTGAAAGCAGGAAACAAATTACAGAATAAACGTTTTTTATCTCAGTCAAACTATAATTCTCACAGCTCTGCTGAGAGAAATTACCTCCCTCAAAATAAGTTTTGAAGACCCCTGAGCTCTGTAGAGATGATCCGGATCATGCAGGGAATACAATGAGTTGCTGACTGAAATATTTGATGCGTAGTAAAAGCGCCAAAAAACGGCCCCTCCCCCTCACACACAGCAGTGAGGGAGAACAGAAACTGTCAGAAAACAGATTAAGCAACTGCCAAGTGGAAAAAACAGAATTTATGTTTACCTGATAAATTACTTTCTCCAACGGTGTGTCCGGTCCACGGCGTCATCCTTACTTGTGGGATATTCTCTTCCCCAACAGGAAATGGCAAAGAGCCCAGCAAAGCTGGTCACATGATCCCTCCTAGGCTCCGCCTACCCCAGTCATTCGACCGACGTTAAGGAGGAATATTTGCATAGGAGAAACCATATGGTACCGTGGTGACTGTAGTTAAAGAAAATAAATTATCAGACCTGATTAAAAAAACCAGGGCGGGCCGTGGACCGGACACACCGTTGGAGAAAGTAATTTATCAGGTAAACATAAATTCTGTTTTCTCCAACATAGGTGTGTCCGGTCCACGGCGTCATCCTTACTTGTGGGAACCAATACCAAAGCTTTAGGACACGGATGAAGGGAGGGAGCAAATCAGGTCACCTAAATGGAAGGCACCACGGCTTGCAAAACCTTTCTCCCAAAAATAGCCTCAGAAGAAGCAAAAGTATCAAACTTGTAAAATTTGGTAAAAGTGTGCAGTGAAGACCAAGTCGCTGCCCTACATATCTGATCAACAGAAGCCTCGTTCTTGAAGGCCCATGTGGAAGCCACAGCCCTAGTGGAATGAGCTGTGATTCTTTCGGGAGGCTGCCGTCCGGCAGTCTCGTAAGCCAATCTGATGATGCTTTTAATCCAAAAAGAGAGAGAGGTAGAAGTTGCTTTTTGACCTCTCCTTTTACCAGAATAAACAACAAACAAGGAAGATGTTTGTCTAAAATCCTTTGTAGCATCTAAATAGAATTTTAGAGCGCGAACAACATCCAAATTGTGCAACAAACGTTCCTTCTTTGAAACTGGTTTCGGACACAGAGAAGGTAAGATAATCTCCTGGTTAATGTTTTTGTTAGAAACAACTTTTGGAAGAAAACCAGGTTTAGTACGTAAAACCACCTTATCTGCATGGAACACCAGATAAGGAGGAGAACACTGCAGAGCAGATAATTCTGAAACTCTTCTAGCAGAAGAAATTGCAACTAAAAACAAAACTTTCCAAGATAATAACTTAATATCAACGGAATGCAAGGGTTCAAACGGAACCCCCTGAAGAACTGAAAGAACTAAATTGAGACTCCAAGGAGGAGTCAAAGGTTTGTAAACAGGCTTAATTCTAACCAGAGCCTGAACAAAGGCTTGAACATCTGGCACAGCGGCCAGCTTTTTGTGAAGTAACACAGACAAGGCAGAAATCTGTCCCTTCAGGGAACTTGCAGATAATCCTTTTTCCAATCCTTCTTGAAGGAAGGATAGAATCCTAGGAATCTTAACCTTGTCCCAAGGGAATCCTTTAGATTCACACCAACGGATATATTTTTTCCAAATTTTGTGGTAAATCTTTCTAGTTACAGGCTTTCTGGCCTGAACAAGAGTATCGATAACAGAATCTGAGAATCCTCGCTTCGATAAGATCAAGCGTTCAATCTCCAAGCAGTCAGCTGGAGTGAAACCAGATTCGGATGTTCGAACGGACCCTGAACAAGAAGGTCTCGTCTCAAAGGTAGCTTCCAAGGAGGAGCCGATGACATATTCACCAGATCTGCGTACCAAGTCCTGCGTGGCCACGCAGGAGCTATCAAGATCACCGACGCCCTCTCCTGATTGATCCTGGCTACCAGCCTGGGGATGAGAGGAAACGGCGGGAACACATAAGCTAGTTTGAAGGTCCAAGGTGCTACTAGTGCATCCACTAGAGCCGCCTTGGGATCCCTGGATCTGGACCCGTAGCAAGGAACTTTGAAGTTCTGACGAGAGGCCATCAGATCCATGTCTGGAATGCCCCACAGCTGAGTGACTTGGGCAAAGATTTCCGGATGGAGTTCCCACTCCCCCGGATGCAATGTCTGACGACTCAGAAAATCCGCTTCCCAATTTTCCACTCCTGGGATGTGGATAGCAGACAGGTGGCAGGAGTGAGACTCCGCCCATAGAATGATTTTGGTCACTTCTTCCATCGCCAGGGAACTCCTTGTTCCCCCCTGATGGTTGATGTACGCAACAGTTGTCATGTTGTCTGATTGAAACCGTATGAACTTGGCCCTCGCAAGCTGAGGCCAAGCCTTGAGAGCATTGAATATCGCTCTCAGTTCCAGAATATTTATCGGTAGAAGAGATTCTTCCCGAGACCAAAGACCCTGAGCTTTCAGGGATCCCCAGACCGCGCCCCAGCCCATCAGACTGGCGTCGGTCGTGACAATGACCCACTCTGGTCTGCGGAATGTCATCCCTCGTGACAGGTTGTCCAGGGACAGCCACCAACGGAGTGAGTCTCTGGTCCTCTGATTTACTTGTATCTTCGGAGACAAGTCTGTATAGTCCCCATTCCACTGACTGAGCATGCACAGTTGTAATGGTCTTAGATGAATGCGTGCAAAAGGAACTATGTCCATTGCCGCTACCATCAACCCGATCACTTCCATGCACTGAGCTATGGAAGGAAGAGGAACGGAATGGAGTATCCGACAAGAGTCTAGAAGTTTTGTTTTTCTGGCCTCTGTCAGAAAAATCCTCATTTCTAAGGAGTCTATTATTGTTCCCAAGAAGGGAACCCTTGTTGACGGAGATAGAGAACTCTTTTCCACGTTCACTTTCCATCCGTGAGATCTGAGAAAGGCCAGGACAATGTCCGTGTGAGCCTTTGCTTGAGGAAGGGACGACGCTTGAATCAGAATGTCGTCCAAGTAAGGTACTACAGCAATGCCCCTTGGTCTTAGCACAGCTAGAAGGGACCCTAGTACCTTTGTGAAAATCCTTGGAGCAGTGGCTAATCCGAAAGGAAGCGCCACGAACTGGTAATGTTTGTCCAGGAATGCGAACCTCAGGAACCGATGATGTTCCTTGTGGATAGGAATATGTAGATACGCATCCTTTAAATCCACCGTGGTCATGAATTGACCTTCCTGGATGGAAGGAAGAATAGTTCGAATGGTTTCCATCTTGAACGATGGAACCTTGAGAAACTTGTTTAAGATCTTGAGATCTAAGATTGGTCTGAACGTTCCCTCTTTTTTGGGAACTATAAACAGATTGGAGTAGAACCCCATCCCTTGTTCTCTTAATGGAACGGGATGAATCACTCCCATTTTTAACAGGTCTTCTACACAATGTAAGAATGCCTGTCTTTTTATGTGGTCTGAAGACAACTGAGACCTGTGGAACCTCCCCCTTGGGGGAAGTCCCTTGAATTCCAGAAGATAACCTTGGGAGACTATTTCTAGCGCCCAAGGATCCAGAACATCTCTTGCCCAAGCCTGAGCGAAGAGAGAGAGTCTGCCCCCCACCAGATCCGGTCCCGGATCGGGGGCCAACATTTCATGCTGTCTTGGTAGCAGTGGCAGGTTTCTTGGCCTGCTTTCCCTTGTTCCAGCCTTGCATTGGTCTCCAAGCTGGCTTGGCTTGAGAAGTATTACCCTCTTGCTTAGAGGACGTAGCACTTTGGGCTGGTCCGTTTCTACGAAAGGGACGAAAATTAGGTTTATTTTTTGCCTTGAAAGGCCGATCCTGAGGAAGGGCGTGGCCCTTACCCCCAGTGATATCCGAGATAATCTCTTTCAAGTCAGGGCCAAACAGCGTTTTCCCCTTGAAAGGAATGTTAAGTAGCTTGTTCTTGGAAGACGCATCAGCCGACCAAGATTTCAACCAAAGCGCTCTGCGCGCCACAATAGCAAACCCAGAATTCTTAGCCGCTAACCTAGCCAATTGCAAAGTGGCGTCTAGGGTGAAAGAATTAGCCAATTTGAGAGCATTGATTCTGTCCATAATCTCCTCATAAGGAGGAGAATCACTGTCGACCGCCTTTATCAGCTCATCGAACCAGAAACATGCGGCTGTAGCGACAGGGACAATGCATGAAATTGGTTGTAGAAGGTAACCCTGCTGAACAAACATCTTTTTAAGCAAACCTTCTAATTTTTTATCCATAGGATCTTTGAAAGCACAACTATCCTCTATGGGTATAGTGGTGCGTTTGTTTAAAGTGGAAACCGCTCCCTCGACCTTGGGGACTGTCTGCCATAAGTCCTTTCTGGGGTCGACCATAGGAAACAATTTTTTAAATATGGGGGGAGGGACGAAAGGAATACCGGGCCTTTCCCATTCTTTATAAACAATGTCCGCCACCCGCTTGGGTATAGGAAAAGCTTCTGGGAGCCCCGGCACCTCTAGGAACTTGTCCATTTTACATAGTTTCTCTGGGATGACCAACTTGTCACAATCATCCAGAGTGGATAATACCTCCTTAAGCAGAATGCGGAGATGTTCCAACTTAAATTTAAATGCAATCACATCAGGTTCAGCTTGTTGAGAAATGTTCCCTGAATCAGTAATTTCTCCCTCAGACAAAACCTCCCTGGCCCCATCAGACTGAGTTAGGGGCCCTTCAGAAATATTAATATCAGCGTCGTCATGCTCTTCAGTATCTAAAACAGAGCAGTCGCGCTTACGCTGATAAGTGTTCATTTTGGCTAAAATGTTTTTGACAGAATTATCCATTACAGCCGTTAATTGTTGCATAGTAAGGAGTATTGGCGCGCTAGATGTACTAGGGGCCTCCTGAGTGGGCAAGACTCGTGTAGACGAAGGAGGGAATGATGCAGTACCATGCTTACTCCCCTCACTTGAGGAATCATCTTGGGCATCATTGTCATTGTCACATAAATCACATTTATTTAAATGAATAGGAATTCTGGCTTCCCCACATTCAGAACACAGTCTATCTGGTAGTTCAGACATGTTAAACAGGCATAAACTTGATAACAAGTACAAAAAACGTTTTAAAATAAAACCGTTACTGTCACTTTAAATTTTAAACTGAACACACTTTATTACTGCAAATGCGAAAAAACATGAAGGAATTGTTCAAAATTTACCAAATTTTCACCACAGTGTCTTAAAGCCTTAAAAGTATTGCACACCAAATTTGGAAGCTTTAACCCTTAAAATAACGGAACCGGAGCCGTTTTGAACTTTAACCCCTTTACAGTCCCTGGTATCTGCTTTGCTGAGACCCAACCAAGCCCCAAGGGGAATACGATACCAAATGACGCCTTCAGAAAGTCTTTTCTAAGTATCAGAGCTCCTCTCACATGCGACTGCATGCCATGCCTCTCAAAAACAAGTGCGCAACACCGGCGCGAAAATGAGGCTCTGCCTATGCTTTGGGAAAGCCCCTAAAGAATAAGGTGTCTAAAACAGTGCCTGCCGATATTATTATATCAAAATACCCAGATAAAATGATTCCTCAAGGCTAAATATGTGTTAATAATCAATCGATTTAGCCCAAAAAAAGTCTACAGTCTTAATAAGCCCTTTTTGAAGCCCTTATTTACAATCGTAATAAACATGGCTTACCGGATCCCAGAGGGAAAATGACAGCTTCCAGCATTACATCGTCTTGTTAGAATGTGTCATACCTCAAGCAGCAAGAGACTGCTCACTGTTCCCCCAACTGAAGTTAATTGCTCTCAACAGTCCTGTGTGGAACAGCCATGGATTTTAGTGACGGTTGCTAAAATCATTTTCCTCATACAAACAGAAATCTTCATCTCTTTTCTGTTTCTGAGTAAATAGTACATACCAGCACTATTTCAAAATAACAAACTCTTGATTGAATAATAAAAACTACAGTTAAACACTAAAAAACTCTAAGCCATCTCCGTGGAGATGTTGCCTGTACAACGGCAAAGAGAATGACTGGGGTAGGCGGAGCCTAGGAGGGATCATGTGACCAGCTTTGCTGGGCTCTTTGCCATTTCCTGTTGGGGAAGAGAATATCCCACAAGTAAGGATGACGCCGTGGACCGGACACACCTATGTTGGAGAAATAGTGCCCAAACATTTATTCACTCAGTACCTCAGCAAATGAAAACGATTTTACATTCCAGCAAAAACGTTAAACATAATCTCTAGTTATTAAACAGCTTTATGTATTTCTTACAGTGTAATTCTAGTGAAGTACCATTCCCCAGAATACTGAAGTGTAAAGTATACATACATGACATTATATCGGTATGGCAGGATTTTCTCATCAATTCCATTGTCAGAAAATAAAAACTGCTACATACCTCTATGCAGATTCATCTGCCCGCTGTCCCCTGATCTGAAGTTTACCTCTCCTCAGATGGCCGAGAAACAGCAATATGATCTTAACTACTCCGGCTAAAATCATAACAAAAACTCTGGTAGATTCTTCTTCAAACTCTGCCAGAGAGATAATAACACACTCCGGTGCTATTTTAAAATAACAAACTTTTGATTGAAGATATAAAACTAAGTATAATCACCATAGTCCTCTCACACATCCTATCTAGTCGTTGGGTGCAAGAGAATGACTGGGAGTGACGTAGAGGGGAGGAGCTATATGCAGCTCTGCTGGGTGAATCCTCTTGCACTTCCTGTTGGGGAGGAGTAATATCCCAGAAGTAATGATGACCCGTGGACTGATCACACTTAACAGAAGAAAAGGGGAATAAGGTGCCATTCAGCCCTTGATAATTCGGCCCCAATATCAGCTTGGCTCCTGTACCTAGCAGTTTGAGCCTGTCCTGTTTACAAGTTGCTGATGGGGTCTTTCTTACCCCAAACCTGTCATCTGTCTGCCTTGTGACATTAAAGGGCCATTGCAAACTAGATATTTCTTTGCATAAATGTTTTTTTAGATAATCCATGTATGGATTATGCAGGGAAGGGGGGAGTGTCTGCTCTTCCTGATTTCCCAGCCCCTTTCACTGGGTGTCAAAGCCTAATCTAATCAACAGTGCTAAACTGGTTTTATACTGGATTTTTAGGTATCTGTGAATATTCTTCTTTATAGTTGTGTTTATTACATGCAGTTATATGAAAAGTGGTGTACACTGCCCCTTTATGGTGAAGAAGGCCTAACAGACAGGCCTGCAGGCTATATTTTTATAATGTTGTTAAAATGATGATCTCTTTCACTACCGTACTGCAGTATCACAACCATCTCAGTCTGAAGAATGTTGTAAAACTGTAAAGACAACTCACCAAACCCATGACAAGAGAATAACTATGAGAGATGTGACCTCATCTTACCATATGATAAAGATATAATCCTTTTCTTAATTCTCTTTCGTCCCCCATGATCTTGTCTGTCCCTTTTCTGTGCCACTATTACTTCCTTCTTTGCACCTAGAGACGGTAAATAAGTACAATTCAATTAATTAAAACCCACATAATCATTGTAGTACAGCCTGGAAATGTTACTAAAAAAATATTGTTCAGGGATGGATCTAGCTTGACAGATACAATTATAGGAAAGGCACAGATATAACTAGACGTTATACTAATAAATCAGTCAGTGTTGATAAGTGATAGGCGTTATCTTAATCATCTTACACAGTATAGGTTAGAACAAAAGAACCTTATTAAAAATAAGAAATAAAAAAGCAGTGTTAAGGAGTATTTTTAATAAGCGAGGAGTGATAGATAAAAAGTATATCTGGGTGCATCGTCCAGCACATAGCAAGGCCATTGGACCAGTTATTCAGATAACATGTTCAGCTTTGAACATCAACATATTATTTTCTAACAGCATAATAAGTTGTTATAATAAACTTATAATAAACCATTCTTAACCAAAATGGATGACTAAAGACAAAATGGCATCAGTATTGTTTTACATATTCTTTAGGGACGTGCACTCATAGGAGGCAGGAGAGGCAGTGCCTACCCTGCCATATGTGGCCAAAGCTTAATGAAATTTTAATTAAAACAAAAAAAAAGTCCAAAAAAAATATTTTCCCCCCATGTAATGCTATGGAGAGGCAGGTACAGGAACGCTTCTCTCCATTGCAGTACATGGGTCAAAGGAAAAGCTGTGCTGCAGCGCCACCTGTGTTCTGTCAATATATTAACAGCACAAATTGGGACCAATAAGAGGCACCCCTCTTGATGCCTCCTAGCAAGTGAAGGATATATAGATTAATCAGAAGGAGGATGCAGTGAGCAGGGTCATGTGACACAACTGGAAGCTGAGGTAACCTAAGAACAGATGACACCAAGCAGAAGAGTAAAGTAGTATTCTACATCTCTTGTGATTCACAAATTGTGTTCAGATACAGCGCATTAACAGGGGGGGACAGTAAGTGAGCATAAACCAATACTGACGGGAAGTCAAATGGTCAATTCAAATTTAAATCCATAATTTAAAACCCAGAGTTTTAAGTTCAGTGTGTAGTGTCCACATTATTTAAATTAAAGTTTTTGACATTGAATATTGCTAAGCCTCCCTTTTTCATGGTTATTTGATTTAATTAAGTACAAACTCCATATATGTTATGTCTGTTCAGTCAGAGGATGCAGTATCTATTTTTATTTTTCTCTGTGTCTCCATTTATTTAAAGACTGCTGTTAACTTGTAGTTCACAAATCAATTGAAAGCTGTTGCATTGTGTTTTTAATACGTGCTGCTTTTATACAAGTTTATATTAATAAAAGGAGATAATGAGTCATTTAAAAAATATATGTAATTATTGCAGTTAAATGTTTTTAGAAATAATGCCACTGTAAAGTAACTGGTTAAACACATAGTCAAAGGGAGACATTTAAAATTAAACTTTCATGATTGAGGTAGAGCATGCTATTTTAATAGACTTTTCCAGTTATTTATATTTTGATAATTAGCATTAACTGTTACTGTGTCAGCAAATCAAATTAGTTTTTGAAAGGAACATGAAAGTCATAATTACATTACCTTTCTATTTTACATTTATTATGATGTACTTCATTCTTTTGGTATCCTTTGGTGTCCTTTGTTGAAGAGCATACCTAATTGGGATGTGCATGTGCGTTTCTTAAACACCATATTGCAAGCAGCTGTGTTGGCAGTATTGATAACTTGTCCTTTGTGTAAAACTTGTATGGTAAATTATTTCTATTTTTACAATACAGTAGTGAGTAGAGAAGAGATTGTGTATCATTCTAATTGCTTAGTAACTGGCACTATGCCACAGAATTGTGTGAGTGTGTATGTGAGCAGAGTGTGTGTGGGTGTCAGTGAGCAGAGTATGTGTGCTTTATTCTCCAGGTAATCAATACATTTCCGATGAGCTGGTGCATTAGTGTGCATTGTTGAGTGTTTCTCAACAATGGTCCTCAAGTACCCCCATCAGGCAAGGTTTTCATTATAGCTGAATCAGTGCACAGGTGAAGTAATCAGCTGATCAGTAACTCAGTGGTTACTAACTTGCTCTCACCCATCATCTGATTATGTCACCTGTGCACTGGTTCAGCTATCATTTAAACCTGCCCTGTTGGGGGTACTTGCAGCCCTCTGTACATGTGTTTCTCCGGCGTATCATATCTAGTGCCTCACCAGCCTCTGACCTCACTGCACGTCACTACTAAGGAACTGGCAACTTGGCTCCTGTACTGAGCTTGTTCTGTTTACAAGTTGCTTTCTCAGTTTATCTGACTCAGTGCCTGTTCTATTATTATAAATGGCTGATTTGGTCTTTCTAACCATAAGTCTGTCATTTTCTGTCTGCCCTGTGACATAAATGGATAGAAGGCCTAACAGACAGTAGTTATGGAGGCCTAGTTATCAAGCAGTCAACCGCAAATACACCGGAATGCCGCAGCGTAATTGTGGCGAGCCTGATTCGACCTAGTTATCAAAGCCTACAGACCGGAAAAAGTTGAAATTTGTGACGTAACATACGATCCGCTGGTCTCAATCCGACACAGATCGATGCTTACGTCATTACAGATGTTCCGAATACAAATCTGACAACTTTTGCAAGTTAACAAATTTCTAACAGGTACGCTCGCCATTATGCCGGCCCAGCATACCTGGTTTTCAATCCGCCACCCTGGAGGCCGCGGATTCCATAGGAATCAATGGGAGTCTGAAAGCAGCGAAAGCTGCCAGATATCCCATTGATTTCTATGGTAGGAAACCAGTAAAGTTTACACCTAACACCCTAACATAAGCCCCGAGTCCTAACACCCCTAATCTGCCGCCCTGACATCGCCGCAACCTAAATAAAATATATTAACCCCTGTCCCGCCGCTCCCGGACCCCACTGCCACTAAATAAGGCCTAGATTTAGAGTTTGGCGGTAGCCGTGAAAACCAGCGTTAGAGGCTCCTAACGCTGGTTTTAGGCTACCGCCGGTATTTGGAGTCACTCAAAATAGGGTCTAACGCTCACTTTTCAGCCACGACTTTTCCATACCACAGATCCCCTTACGTAAATTACGTATCCTATCTTTTCAATGGGATCTTCCTAACGCCGGTATTTAGAGTCGTTTCTGAAGTGAGCGTTAGAGCTCTAACGACAAAACTCCAGCCGCAGAAAAAAAGCAGGAGTTAAGAGCTTTCTGGGCTAACGCCGGTTCAGAAAGCTCTTAACTACTGTACCCTAAAGTACACTAACACCCATAAACTACCTATGTACCCCTAAACTGAGGTCCCCCCACATCGCCGCAACTCAATTAAATATTTTTAACCCCTAATCTGCCGACCGCCACCTACGTTATCCTTATGTACCCCTAATCTGCTGCCCCTAACCCCGCCGACCCCTGTATTATATTTATTAACCCCTAACCTGCCCCCCACAACGTCGCCGCCAGCTACTTACAATAATTAACCCCTAATCTGCCGACCTCAAAGCGCCGCCACCTACGTTATCCTTATGTACCCCTAATCTGCTGCCCCTAACACCGCCGACCCCTATATTATATTTATTAACCCCTAATCTGCCCCCCTCAATGTCGCCGACACCTGCCTACACTTATTAACCCCTAATCTGCCGAGCGGACCTGAGCGCTACTATAATAAAGTTATTAACCCCTAATCCGCCTCACTAACCCTATCATAAATAGTATTAACCCCTAATCTGCCCTCCCTAACATCGCCGACACCTAACTTCAATTATTAACCCCTAATCTGACGACCGGAGCTCACCGCTACTATAATAAATGGATTAACCCCTAAAGCTAAGTCTAACCCTAACACTAACACCTCCCTAAATTAAATATAATTTTAATCTAACGAAATTAATTAACTCTTATTAAATAAATTATTCCTATTTAAAGCTAAATACTTACCTGTAAAATACATCCTAATATAGCTACAATATAAATTATAATTATATTATAGCTATTTTAGGATTAATATTTATTTTACAGGCAACTTTGTAATTATTTTAACCAGGTACAATAGCTATTAAATAGTTAAGAACTATTTAATAGTTACCTAGTTAAAATAATTACAAAATTACCTGTAAAATAAATCCTAACCTAAGTTATAATTAAACCTAACACTACCCTATCAATAAATTAATTAAATAAAATACCTACAATTACCTACAATAAAACCTAACACTACACTATCAATAAATAAATTAAATACAATTCCTACAAATAACTACAATTACATAAACTAACTAAAGTACAAAAAATAAAAAAGAACTAAGTTACAAAAAATAAAAAAATATTTACAAACATAAGAAAAATATTACAACAATTTTAAACTAATTACACCTACTCTAAGCCCCCTAATAAAATAACAAAGACCCCCAAAATAAAAAAATGCCCTACCCTATTCTAAATTAATAGAGTTAAGTAAGGTCATTAGGTCAGAGCAGGATGAGCTCTCTTTGCAAAGGGATTTGCTAAAATTAGAACTATGGGCAAGTGAATGGAAAATGAGATTTAATAAGGAAAAATGTAAGGTTCTACATTTTGGAAGTAAAAATAAGCAGGCTATGTATTTTTTAAATGGGACAAGACTTAGCCAAACACAGGAGGAAAGGGATTTGGGAGTAGTAATAGATAACAAGCTAAAGATGAGTGCACAATGCAGAGCAGCGGCTTCAAAGGCTAATAAGATACTAGCATGTATTAAAAGAGGCATTGATTCAAGGGAGGAAAGCATAATTCTGTCATTATATAAAGCCCTGGTAAGACCTCACCTTGAGTTTGGAGTGCAGTTCTGGGGACCGATTGCTAAAAAAGATATTGCAGAACTAGAAAAAGTTCAGAGAAGGGCCACAAAGCTAATAAGGGGATTGGAGAAATTAACCTATGAGGAGAGGCTAGCCAAACTGGGTCTGTTCTCTTTAGAAAAAAGGCGCTTGAGAGGTGACATGATTACTTTATATAAATATATTCAAGGCCCATATACAGAGATGGCAGAAGCTCTTTTTATTCCAAGAAAATTGGTTCTGACAAGAGGTCATAATTTAAGGTTGGAGGAAAGGAGATTTAATCTCCTGCAACGGAAACGTTTTTTCACTGTAAGAGCAATAAAATTGTGGAACTCATTACCAAAGGAGGTAGTGAATGCCAATACCATAGATACATTTAAAAATAGTCTGGATAAATTTCTGTATATAAACAAAATTCATGGATATGATTGCTAGTTTTAAATGGGTCACATTTTAATGGGGTTATTTAAGCTTAACTGGAGCTTTTTGTAAGTATTTTAGATTTGTATAGGTTGAACTCGATGGACTTCAGTCTTTTTTCAACCTTATCTACTATGTTATGTTATGTTACTATGTTATGTTTTACCTTACCAGCCCTGAACAGGGCCCTTTGCGGGGCATGCCCCAAGAAAATCAGCTATTTTGCCTGTAAAAAAAAACATACAATACCCCCCCCCCCAACATTACAACCCACCACCCACATACCCCTAATCTAACCCAAACCCCCCTTAAATAAACCTAACACTAAGCCCCTGAAGATCTTCCTACCTTGTCTTCACCTCAACAGGTATCACCGATCCGTCCTGGCATCCGGTGCTGAAGAGGTCCAGAAGAGGCTCCAAAGTCTTCCTCCTATCCGGCAAGAAGAAGACATCCGGACCGGCAAACATCTTCATCCAAGCGGCATCTTCGATCTTCTTCCATCCGGTGCGGAGCGGGTCCATGTTGAAGCAGCCGACGCGGATCCATCCTCTTCTTTCGGCGTCTCCCGACGAATGACGGTTCCTTTAAGGGATGTCATCCAAGATGGCGTCCCTCGAATTCCGATTGGCTGATAGGATTCTATCAGCCAATCGGAATTAAGGTAGGAATATTCTGATTGGCTGATGGAATCATCCAATCAGAATCAAGTTCAATCTGATTGGCTGATCCAATCAGCCAATCAGATTGAGCTCGCATTCTATTGGCTGATCGGAACAGCCAATAGAATGCGAGCTCAATCTGATTGGCTGATTGACGTTTTTGAGGCTGGCCGCGTCCGTAAGCAACTCTGGTATCGAGAGTTGCATTTGCGGTAAAAATGCTCTACGCTCCTTTTTTGGAGCCTAACGCAGCATTTTTTTGGACTCTCGATACCAGAGTTAATTTTATGGTGCGGCCAGAAAAAAGCCCGCGTAGCGTTAACAACCCATCTACCGCCAAACTCCAAATCTAGGCCTAAATGTATTAAACCCTATCCCGCTGCTCCCGGACCCCGTCGCAACTGTAATACAATTATTAACCCCTTGCCTCCCACATCACTACCACCAACTAAACCTATTAACCCCTTTAAATTAAAATTACCTCATCCCTATCCTATAATAAATAAAAACGTACCTTTAGAATTAAAATAAACTATATTAAACTATTAATTAACATACCCTAACTATTTAAAAACCTAACCCTACTCAAATTATTTAAATATACAATTAAAAACTACTAAATTACAAAAAAACTAAGTTACAAAAAATAAAAAACACTAAGTTACAAAAAAAACAAACCACAGTATCAAAAATAAAAAATAATTACACCTAATCTAATAGCCCTATCAAAATAAAAAAAAACTAGCCTACAATAAACTACCAATGGCCCTTAAAAGGGCCTTTTGCAGGGCATTGCCCCAAAGAAATCAGCTCTTTTACCTGTAAAGAAAAATACAAACACCCCCCAACAGTAAAACCCACCACCCACACAACCAACCCCACCAAATAAAAACCCTATCTAAAAAACCTAAGCTCCCCATTGCCCTGAAAAGGGCATTTGTATGGGCATTGCCCTTAAAAGGGCATTTAGCTATTTTACTGCACAGACCCTACTCTAAAAATAAAACCCATCCAATAAAACCCGACGATCCACTTGCAGTTTTCGAAGACCGGACGCCCATCCTCATCCAAGTGGCAGAAGTCCTCATCGAAGCCAGCAGAAGTCTTCATCCAAGCGGGCAGAAGTCTTCATCCAGACGGCATCTTCTATCTTCATCCATCCGGCGTGGAGCGGCTCCATCTCCATGCAATCAGCCAATAGAATTGAAGTTCAATCCTATTGGCTGATCCAATCAGTCAATAGGATTGACCTTGCATTCTATTGGCTGTTCCAATCAGCCAATAGAATGCAAGCTCAATTCTATTGGCTAATTGCATCAGCCAATAGGATTTTTCCTACCTTAATTCCGATTGGCTGATAGAATTCTATCAGCCAATCGGAATTGAAGGGACGCCATCTTGGATGACGTGATTTAAAGGAACCTTCATTCTTCAGTTGGACTTCGTTTGAAGAGGATGCTCCGCGTCGGCTGGATTAAAGATGGACCCGCTCCGCACCGGAAAACACAATTTATGCTTACCTGATAAATTCATTTCTCTTGTGGTGTATCCAGTCAACGGATCATCCATTACTTGTGGGATATTCTCATTCCCAACAGGAAGTTGCAAGAGGACACCCACAGCAGAGCTGTAATATAGCTCCTCCCCTAACTGTCATAGCCAGTCATTCGACCGAAAACAAGCCGAGAAAGGAGGAACCATAGGGTGCAGTGGTTACTGTAGTTTAAATTTAAAAATTACCTGCCTTAAAATGACAGGGCAGGCCGTGGACTGGATACACCACAAGAGAAATAAATTTATCAGGTAAGCATAAATTGTGTTTTCTCTTGTAAGGTGTATCCAGTCCACGGATCATCCATTACTTGTGGGATACCAATACCAAAGCTAAAGTACACGGATGAAGGGAGGGACAAGGCAGGAACTTAAATGGAAGGAACCACTGCCCGTAAAACCTCTCCCCCAAATATAGCCTCCGAAGAAGCAAAAGTATCAAATTTGTAAAATTTTGAAAAAATATGAAGCGAAGACCAAGTCGTCGCCTTGCAAATCTGATCAAAAGAAGCCTTATTTTTAAAGGCCTAAGTGGAAGCCACAGCTCTAGTGGAATAAGCTGTAATCCTTTCAGGAGGCTGCTGTCCAGCAGTCTCATAGGCTAAGCGGATTAAGCTTCTTAGTCAAAAAGAAAAAGAGGTTGCCGAAGCCTTTTGACCTCTCCTCTGTCCAGAGTAGACAACAAACAAAGCAGATGTTTGACGAAAATCTTTAGTAGCTTGTAAGTAAAACTTTAAAGCACGGACCACGTCCAGATTGTGTAACACAAGGATGGAACAACAATCTCTTGATTGATATTCTTGTTAGATACCACCTTAGGTAAGAACCCAGGTTTGGTACGCAGGACTACCTTATCCATATGAAAAATCAGATAAGGAGAATCACATTGTAAGGCAGATAGCTCAGAGACTCTACGAGCCGAGGAAATAGCTACCAAAAAAAAAAAAAGGACTTTCCAAGATAAAAGCTTGATATCTATGGAATGAAGAGGTTCAAACGGAACTCCTTGAAGAACCTTAAGAACCAAGTTTAAGCTCCACGGTGGAGCAACAGGTTTAAACACAGGCTTGATTCTAACTAAAGCCTGACAAAATGCCTGAACGTCTGGAACATCTGCCAGACGCTTGTGCAAAAGAATAGACAGAGCAGAAATCTGTCCCTTTAAGGAACTAGCTGACAATCCTTTTTCCAAACCTTCTTGGAGAAAAGATAATATCCTAGCAATCCTGACCTTACTCCATGAGTAACCCTTGGATTCACACCAATAAAGATATCTACGCCATACCTTATGGTAAATTTTTTGGTGACAGGCTTTCGTGCCTGTCTTAAGGTATCAATAACTGACTCGGAGAAGCCACGCTTTGATAAAATCAAGCGTTCAATCTCCAGGCAGTCAGCCTCAGAGAAATTAGATTTGGATGGTTGAAAGGACCCTGAAGTAGAAGGTCCTGTTTCAGAGGCAGAGACCATGGTGGAAAAGATGACATGTCCACTAGATCTGCATACCAGGTCCTGCGTGGCCACGCAGGTGCTATCAGAATCACCGATGCTCTCTCCTGCTTGATCTTGGCAATCAGTCGAGGGAGCAGAGGAAACGGTGGAAACACATAAGCCAGGTTGAAAGACCAGGGCGCTGCTAGAGCATCTATCAGTGTCGCCTTGGGATCCCTGGACCTGGATCCGTAACACACACGGAAGCTTGGCGTTCTGGCGAGACGCCATGACATCCAGTTCTGGTTTGCCCCAACGATGAATCAGTTGTGCAAATACCTCCGGATGGAGTTCCCACTCTCCCGGATGAAAAGTCTGACGACTTAGAAAATCCGCCTCCCAGTGCTCTACACCTGGGATATGGATAGCTGATAGGTGGCAAGAGTGAATCTCTGCCCAGCGAATTATTTTTGAAACTTCTAACATCTCTAGGGAACTTCTCGTTCCCCCTTGATGGTTGATGTAAGCTACAGTCGTGATGTTGTCCGACTGAAATCTGATGTACCTCAGAGTTGCTAACTGAGGCCAAGCCTGAAGAGCCTTGAATATCGCTCTTAGTTCCAGAATATTTAATGGAAGGAGAGACTCCTCCTGAGTCCACGATCCCTGAGCCTTCAGGGAGTTCCAGACTGCACCCCAACCTAGAAGGCTGGCATCTGTCATAACAATTGTCCAATCTGGCCTGCGAAAGGTCATACCTTTGGACAGATGGACCCGAGATAGCCACCAGAGAAGAGAATCCCTGGTCTCTTGGTCCAGATTCAGTTGAGGGGACAAATCTGTGTAATCCCCGTTCCACTGACTGAGCATGCATAGTTGCAGCGGTCTGAGATGTAAGCGTGCAAACGGCACTATGTCCATTGCCGCTACCATTAAGCCGATTACTTCCATACACTGAACCACCGAAGGGCGCGGAATGGAATGAAGAACCCGGCAGGAATTTAGAAGCTTTGATAACCTGGACTCCGTCAGGTGAATTTTCATTTCTACAGAATCTATCAGAGTCCCTAGAAAGGAAACTCTTGTGAGTGGGGATAGAGAACTCTTTTCCTCGTTCACTTTCCACCCATGCGACCTCAGAAATGCCAGTACTATGTCCGTATGAGACTTGGCAATTTGGAAGTTTGACGCCTGTATTAGGATGTTGTCTAAATAAGGGGCTACTGCTATGCCCCGTGGCCTTAGGACCGCCATAAGCGACCCTAGAACCTTTGTAAAGATTCTTGGGGCTGTAGCTAATCCCAAGGGAAGAGCTACAACTGGTAATGCCTGTCTTGAAAGGCAAACCTGAGAAACCGATGATGATCTTTGTGTATCGGAATGTGAAGATAAGCATCCTTTAGATCCACTGTAGTCATATATTGACCCTCCTGGATCAGTGGTAGGATGGTACGAATAGTTTCCATCTTGAACGACGGAACTTTGAGGAATTTGTTTAAGATCTTTAGATCCAAAATTGGTCTGAAGGTTCCCTCTTTTTTGGGAACCACAAACAGATTTGAGTAAAAACCCTGTCCCTGTTCCTCCTTTGGAACTGGATGGATCACTCCCATAACTAGGTGGTCTCGTACACAGTGTAAGAATGCCTCTCTCTTTATCTGGTGTGCAGATAATTGTGAAAGGTGAAATCTCCCTTTTGGGGGGGAAGCTTTGAAGTCCAGAAGATATCCCTGGGATATAATTTCCAACGCCCAGGGATCCTGAACATCTCTTGCCCATGCCTGGGAGAAGAGTGAAAGTCTGCCCCCTACTAGATCCGTTCCCGGATAGGGGGCCGTTCCTTCATGCTGTCTTAGAGGCAGCAGCAGGCTTTTTTACCTGCTTACCTTTTTTCCAGGTCAGGTTTGGTCTCCAGACCGTCTTGGATTGAGCAAAAGTTCCCTCTTGTTTATTATTAGAGGAAGTTGATGCCGCACCTGCCTTGAAGCTTTGAAAGGTACGAAAATTAGACTGTTTGGCCCTAGATTTGGACCTGTCCTGAGGAAGGGCATGACCTTTTCCTCCAGTGATATCAGCAATAATCTCCTTCAACCAGGCCCGAATAGGGTCTGCCCCTTGAAGGGAATATTAAGTAGCAAGATTTTGAAGTCACGTCAGCTGACCATGATCTAAGCCATAGCGCTCTGCGCGCCTGTATAGCAAAACCAGAATTCTTAGCCGTTAGTTTAGTCAAATGAACAATGGCATCAGAATAAAATAATTGGCTAGCTTAAGTGCTCTAAGTTTGCCAAGTATGTCATCCAATGGAGTCGCTACCTGTAAAGCCTCTTCCAGAGACTCAAACCAGTACGCTGCAGCAGCAGTGACAGGGGCAATGCATGCAAGGGGCTATAGGATAAAACCTTGTTGAATAAATATTTTCTTAAGGTAACCTCTAATTTTTTATCCATTGGATCTAAAAAAAGCACAACTGTCCTCGACAGGGATAGTAGTACGCTTTACTAGAGTAGAAACTGCTCCCTCCACCTTAGGGACTGTCTGCCATAAGTCCCGTGTGGTGGCGTCTAATGGAAACATTTTTCTAAAAATAGGAGGGGAAGAGAACGGCACACCTGGTCTATCCCATTCCTTATTAATAATTTCTGTAAACCTTTTAGGTATTTGGAAAAACATCAGTACACACCGGCACTGCAAAGTATTTATCCAGTCTACACAATTTCTCTGGCACTGCAATGGTATTACAGTCATTCAGAGCAGCTAAAACCTCCCTAAGCAACACGCGGAGGTGTTCAAGCTTAAATTTAAATGTAGAAATATTAGAATCAGGTATCTTTCCTGAGTCATTAACATCACCCACTGACTGAAGCTCTCTTTCCTCAGCTTCTGCATATTGTGAGGCAGTATCAGACATGGTTCTTAAAGCGTCAGTATGCTCTGCATTTTGTCTCACCCCAGAGCTATCTCGCTTACCTCTAAGTTCAGGTAGTCTGGCTAATACCGCTGACAGTGTATTATCCATGACTGCCGCCATGTCTTGTAAAGTAAACGCTATGGGCGCCCTAGATGTACTTGGCGCCATTTGAGCGTGAGTCCCTTAAGCGGGAGTCAAAGGGTCTGACACGTGGGGAAAGTTAGTCGGCATAACTTCCCCCTCGTCAGATTCCTCTGGTGATAAATTTTTTAAAGACAGAAAATGATCTTTATTGCATAAAATGAAATCAGTACATTTGGTACACATTCTAAGAGGGGGTTCCACCATGGCTTTTAAACATAATAAACAAGGAGTTTCTTCTATGTCAGACATGTTTATACAGACTAGCAATGAGACTAGCAAGCTTGGAAAACACTTTAAATCAAGTTAACAAGCAAATATAAAAAACGGCACTGTGCCTTTAAGAGAAACAAATTTTTCAGAATTTGAAAAACAGTGAAAAAATGCAGTAAATCAAACAAAATTTTTACAGCGTGTATAATAGGCTAACAGAGCATTGCACCCACTTGCAAATGGATGATTAACCCCTTAGTTCAAAAAACGGATAAAAAAATGAAATAGACATTTTTTAACAGTCACAAACAACTACCACAGCAAGCTGTGGCCCTACCTTCCCCAATACACGACTTTGGAAAGCCTTTGGGCCCTTTAGAGATGTCCTATAGCATTCAGAGGGCCTTTGAGGGAAGCTGGATGTCACAGTTTGTAATTTTAATTGCACCAACTGTAACTTTTATACTATAACAGTGGAAAGCCTCAGGAAACTGTTTCTAGTCAAAATTTAAACCAGCCATGTGGAAAAAACTAGGCCCCAATAAAGTTTTATCACCAAAGCATATATAAAAACGATTAAACATGCCAGCAAACATTTTATATTGCAATATCATAAGGGTATTACCCCTGGGAGTAAGCATGATACCAGTCGTTATTAAATCACTGTATTCAGGCTTAACTTACATTAATCCGGTATCAGCAGCATTTTCTAGTGTTTTCCATCTCTAGAAAAAATTATAACTGCACATACCAGAATAAGAGAACAGCAATGGATCTTAGTTACAACCTGCTAAGATCATAGAAACCTCAGGCAGATTCTTCTATTCTTCTATTTACTGCCTGAGATAAAATAGCACAACTCCGGTACTATTTAAAAATAACAAACTTTTGATTGAAGAAAATAAACTAGCTATATTTAACCACTCTCTCCTACAACGTCCTTGCTTGTTGAGAGTTGCAAGAGAATGACTGGCTATGACAGTTAGGGGAGGAGCTATATTACAGCTCTGCTGTGGGTGTCCTCTTGCAACTTCCTGTTGGGAATGAGAATATCCCACAAGTAATGGATGATCCGTGGACTGGATACACCTTACAAGAGAAAGATGGAGATAGAAGATGCCGTCTGGATGAAGACTTCTGCCCGTCTGGAGGACCACTTCTCCCAGCTTTGTAGAGGACTTTGGCCCGGTAGGGTGAAGACGTCTCAAGGTAGAGTGATCTTCAAGGGGTTAGTGTTAGGTTTTATTAAGGGGGGATTGGGTGGGTTTTAGAGTAGGGTTGGGTGTGTGGGTGGTGGATTGTAATGTTGGGGGGGTATTGTATTTTTTTTTACAGGTAAAAGAGCTGATTACTTTGGGGCAATGCCCCGCAAAAGGTCCTTTTATGGGCTATTTGTAATTTAGTATAGGGTAGGGATTTTTATTATTTTGGGGGGCTTTTTTATTTTATTAGGGGGATTAGATTAGGTGTAATTAGTTTAAAATTCTTGTAATTATTTTTTTATTTTCTGTAATTTAGTGGGGGGGTTTTGTACTTTAGTTTATTTTATTTAATTGTATTTAATTGTAGTTAGTTTAGGGAATTAATCTAATTATAGTGTAGTGTTAGGTGTAATTGTAACTTATGTTTATTTTTATTTTACAGGTAAATTTGTATTTATTTTAGCTAGGTAGTTATTAAATAGTTAAGAACTATTTAATAACTATTGTACCTAGTTAAAATAAATACAAAGTTGCCTGTAAAATAAAAATAAACCTTAAGCTAGCTACAATGTAATTATTAGTTATATTGTAGCTATCTTAGGGTTTATTTTATAGGTAAGTATTTAGTTTTAAATAGGAATAATTTATTTAATTGTAGTAATTTTATTTAGATTATTTTAAATTATATTTAAGTTAGGGGGGTTAGGGGTTAATAACTTTATTATAGTGGTGGCGACGTTGGGGGGCGGCAGATTAGGGGTTAATAATATAATGTAGGTGGTGACGATGTCGGGGGAGGCAGATTAGGGGTTAATAAGTGTAAGAATAGGGGTGTTTAGACTCGGGATTCATGTTAGGGTGTTAGGTGTAGACATAAGAAGTATTTCCCCATAGGAATCAATGGGGCTGCGTTAAGAGCTGAACGCTGCCTTTTTGCAGGTGTTAGGTTTTTTTAAGCTGGCTCAGCCCCATTTTTTCCTGAGGGGAAATCGTGCACAAGCATGTTAAGCCAGCTTACTGCTAACGTAAGCAGCGCTGGTATTGAGGTGAGATGTGGAGCCAAATTTTGCTCAACGCTCACTTTTTTGCGGCTAATGCCGGCTTTCAGAAAACTCGTAATACCAGCGCTGTCTTAAGTGAGCGGTGAGAAAAAAAAGGAGCATTAGCACCGCACAGCCTTACCGACAAAAACTCGTAATCTAGGCGATAGTTTCTTAATTCAAGTCTCATTTCAATTAACCCTCTGTTATTGCTTCCTGGGTTAAATGCAATATTTTGGCTTGAGTTAGTGTTTTCCAATATCTTAACTCTTGAATTAGTGTTAGCAGATATTAAAATGTCCTGTTTTATTTGAGCAAGTACGGCAAATATTGGTATAGCAATTTTTTTTTTTTCCTCCTCTCTGCACATTCACATAGGTTTTTTTTAATAAACTGTCTGTTCCCCTTGTTCAAGGTTGTGAAAGGCTTTAAAGGATAAAAACGGAAATTAGCTGTATACTTATGAATAGCCAATATTGACTTAAAGTATGTACATACGGTTTTTGATATTATGTGTGGTCTCCTCCGGTTCAACAGTGCACTGTCTCAAGATCCTCCCTCATCTGACAGATGGTTCCAGTGGAGTGCCGTGGCTTCCAGCCCCATTTACCGGATGTCCCGATGAGGTCTCCTCTTTAGGTTTCTACGCGTTTCGGCATTCAGCCTTTCTCAAGATCTTGAGAAAGGCTGAATGCCAAAATGTGTAGAAACCTGATTCCAAACAAAGAGAGCAGTGAGAACTTGTTAACCAGAGAGGCTCCAGAGAGGAAAAGTGTCGGTTAGGAGACGCAAGGTTTCTGGAGAGAGACAACCGGCAGACACAGAGGCCGAGTTAGGAGCACTCACAAAGGACACAAGTGAGCCAAAGTAAACCTTGGGATATCCCGTGAGTACAACTACAGTGGATTCCTATCACTTAGGAGTGAAGAAATACCTAAAGAGGAGACCTCATCGGGACATCCGGTAAATGGGGGCTGGAAGCCACGGCACTCCACCGGAACCATCTGTCAGATGAGGAAGGATCTTGAAACAGTGCACTGTTGAACCGGAGGAGACCACACGTAATATCAAAAACCATATGTACATACTTTAAGTCAATATTGGTTATTCATAAGTATACAGCTAATTTCCGTTTTTATCCTTTAAAGCCTTTCACAACCTTGAACAAGGGGAACAGAAAGTTTATTAAAAAATCCTATGTGAATGTGCAGAGAGGAGGGAAAAACATAATTTATGCTTACCTGATAAATTTATTTCTCTTGTAGTGTATCCAGTCCACGGATCATCCATTACTTATGGGATATTCTCCTCCCCAACAGGACGTTGCAAAAGGATCACCCACAGCAGAGCTGTTATATAGCTCCTCCCCTCACTGTCATATCCAGTCATTCGACCGAAACAAACCGAGAAAGGAGAAACCATAGGGTGCAGTGGTGACTGAAATTTGATTAAAATTTAGACCTGCCTTAAAAGGACAGGGCGGGCCGTGGACTGGATACACTACAAGAGAAATAAATTTATCAGGTAAGCATAAATTATGTTTTCTCTTGTTAAGTGTATCCAGTCCACGGATCATCCATTACTTATGGGATAACAATACCAAAGCTAAAGTACACGGATGATGGGAGGGACAAGGCAGGAACTCAAACGGAAGGAACCACTGCCTGAAGAACCTTTCTCCCAAAAACAGCCTCCCAAGAAGCAAAAGTATCAAATTTGTAAAATTTTGAAAAGGTATGAAGCGAAGACCAAGTCGCAGCCTTGCAAATCTGTTCAACAGAGGCCTCATTTTTAAAGGCCCAGGTGGAAGCCACAGCTCTAGTAGAATGAGCTGTAATTCTTTCAGGGGGCTGCTGTCCAGCAGTCTCATATGCTAAACGGATTATACTCCGAAGCCAAAAAGACAGAGAGGTTGCCGAGGCCTTTTGACCTCTCCTCTGTCCAGAGTAAACAACAAACAGGTTAGATGTTTGACGAAAATCTTTAGTAGCCTGCAAGTAAAACTTCAATGCATGGACTACGTCTAGATTATGCAAAAGACGTTCCTTCTTTGATGAAGGATTAGGGCATAATGACGGAACAACAATCTCTTGATTGATATTCTTGTTAGAAACCACCTTAGGTAAAAACCCAGGTTTTGTACGCAGAACTACTTTATCTGAATAAAAGATCAGATAAGGAGAATCACAATGTAAGGCAGATAACTCCGAGACTCTTCGAGCCGAGGAAATAGCCATCAGAAAAAGAACTTTCCATGATAGAAGTTTGATATCAATAGAATGAAGGGGTTCAAACGGAACTCCTTGAAGAACTTTAAGAACTAAGTTTAAGCTCCATGGGGGAGCAACAGGTTTAAACACAGGCTTAATTCTAACTAAAGCCCGACAAAATGCCTGAATGTCTGGAACTTCTGCCAGACGCTTGTGTAAAAGAATAGACAGAGCAGAAATCTGTCCCTTTAAAGAACTAGCTGATAATCCTTTATCCAAACCTTCTTGGAGGAAGGACAATATTCTAGGAATCCTAACCCTACTCCATGAGTAATTCTTGGATTCACACCAATGAAGATATTTACGCCATATCTTGTGGTAAATTTTCCTGGTGACAGGCTTTCGCGCCTGTATTAAGGTATCAATTACTGACTCGGAGAAGCCACGCTTTGATAGGATCAAGCGTTCAATCTCCATGCAGTCAGTCTCAGAGAAAGTAGATTCGGATGATTGAAAGGACCTTGTATTAGAAGGTCTTGTCTCAGAGGCAGAGTCCATGGTGGAAAGGATGACATGTCTACTAGGTCTGCATACCAGGTCCTGCGTGGCCACGCAGGCGCTATCAATATCACCGAAGCTCTCTCCTGTCTGATTTTGGCAATCAGACGAGGGAGCAGAGGAAACGGTGGAAACACATAAGCCAGGTTGAAGAACCAAGGCGATGCTAGAGCATCTATCAGTGCCGCTTCTGGGTCCCTGGACCTGGATCCGTAACAAGGAAGCTTGGCGTTCTGGCGAGACGCAATGAGATCCAGTTCTGGTTTGCCCCAACGGAGAACCAATTGAGCAAACACCTCCGGATGGAGTTCCCACTTCCCCGGATGAAAAGTCTGACGACTTAGAAAATCCGCCTCCCAGTTCTCTACCCCTGGGATATGGATCGCTGACAGGTGGCAAGAGTGAGTCTCTGCCCAGCGAATTATCTTGGAGACTTCTGACATCGCTAGGGAACTCCTGGTCCCCCCTTGATGGTTGATGTAAGCCACAGTCGTGATGTTGTCCGACTGAAATCTGATGAACCTCAGTTTTGCTAACTGAGGCCAAGCCAGAAGAGCATTGAATATTGCTCTTAACTCCAGAATATTTATTGGGAGGAGTTTTTCCTCCTGAGTCCATGAGCCCTGAGCCTTCAGGGAGTTCCAGACTGCACCCCAACCTAGAAGGCTGGCGTCTGTTGTTACAATGGTCCAATCTGGCCTGCGAAAGGTCATACCTTTGGACAGATGGACCCGAGATAACCACCAGAGAAAAGAAGCTCTGGTTTCCTGGTCCAGATTTAGTAGAGGGGACAAATCTTTGTAATCCCCATTCCACTGACTGAGCATGCATAATTGCAGCGGTCTGAGATGCAGGCGCGCAAATGGCACTATGTCCATCGCCGCCACCATTAAGCCGATTACTTCCATGCACTGAGCCACCGTGGGGCGCGGAATGGAGTGAAGAACACGGCAAGCATTTAGTAGTTTTGATAACCTGGACTCCGTCAGGTAAATTTTCATTTCTATAGAATCTATCAGAGTCCCTAGGAAGGAAACTCTTGTGAGAGGAGATAGAGAACTCTTTTCTTCGTTCACTTTCCACCCATGCGACCTCAGAAATGCCAGGACTATCTCTGTATGAGACTTGGCAATTTGAAAGCTTGACGCCTGTATCAGGATGTCGTCTAGGTAGGGAGCCACCGCTATGCCTCGCGGCCTTAGAACCGCCAGGAGTGAGCCCAGAACCTTTGTAAAAATTCTTGGGGCTGTAGCCAACCCGAATGGGAGAGCTACAAACTGGTAATGCCTGTCTAGAAAGGCAAACCTTAGGAACCGATGATGATTCTTGTGAATCGGAATGTGAAGGTAAGCATCCTTTAAGTCCACTGTGGTCATGAACTGACCCTCTTGGATCATGGGTAGGATGGTTCGAATAGTTTCCATCTTGAATGATGGAACTCTGAGGAATTTGTTTAAGATCTTTAAATCCAAAATTGGTCTGAAGGTTCCCTCTTTTTTGGGAACCACAAACAGATTTGAATAAAATCCCTGTCCTTGCTCCGTCCGCGAAACTGGATGGATCACTCCCATTACAAGGAGGTCTTGCACGCAGCTTAGGAATTCCTCTTTCTTTATCTGGTTCGCAGATAATCTTGAAAGGTGAAATCTCCCTTGTGGGGGAGAAACTTTGAAGTCCAGAAGATATCCCTGAGATATGATCTCCAACGCCCAGGGATCCTGAACATCTCTTGCCCACGCCTGGGCGAAGAGAGAGAGTCTGCCCCCTACTAGATCCGTTGTCGGATAGGGGGCCGCTCCTTCATGCTGTCTTGGAGGCAGCAGCAGGCTTTCTGGCCTGCTTGCCCTTGTTCCAGGCCTGGGTAGGTTTCCAGGCCTGCTTAGATTGAGCAAAAGTTCCCTCTTGTCTTGAGGTAAAGGGAGTTGATGTTGCACCTGCCTTGAAGCTTCGAAAGGCACGAAAATTAGACTGTTTGGCCTTTGATTTGGCCCTGTCCTGAGGAAGGGTATGACCCTTACCTCCAGTAATGTTAGCAATAATTTCCTTCAAACCAGGCCCGAATAAGGTCTGCCCCTTGAAAGGAATGTTGAGTAATTTAGACTTCGAAGTCACATCAGCTGACCAGGATTTAAGCCATAGCGCCCTGCGCGCCTGGATGGCGAATCCGGAATTTTTAGCCGTAAGTTTAGTCAAATGAACAACGGCATCGGAAATAAAAGAGTTAGCTAGCTTAAGTGTTCTAAGCTTGTCAATAATTTCAGTCAATGGAGTTGTATGGATGGCCTCTTCCAGGGCCTCAAACCAGAACGCCGCCGCAGCAGTGACAGGCGCAATGCATGCAAGGGGCTGTAAAATAAAACCTTGTTGAATAAACATTTTCTTAAGGTAACCCTCTAATTTTTTATCCATTGGATCTGAAAAAGCACAACTGTCCTCGACAGGGATAGTGGTACGCTTTGCTAAAGTAGAAACTGCTCCCTCCACCTTAAGGACTGTCTGCCATAAGTCCCGTGTAGTGGCATCTATTGGAAACATTTTTCTAAATATAGGAGGTGGGGAAAAGGGCACACCGGGTCTATCCCACTCCTTACTAATGATTTCTGTAAGCCTTTTAGGTATTGGAAAAACATCAGTGCTAGCCGGCACTGCATAGTATTTATCCAGCCTACACAATTTCTCTGGCACTGCAACAGTGTCACAGTCGTTCAGAGCAGCTAATACCTCCCCAAGCAATGTACGGAGGTTCCCAAGCTTAAATTTAAAATTAGAAATCTCTGAATCAGGTCTCCCCGATTCAGAGACGTCACCCACAGACTGAAGCTCTCCATCCTCAGGTTCTGCATATTGTGACGCAGTATCAGACATGGCTCTTACAGCATCTACGCGCTCTGTATCTCGTCTAACTCCAGAGCTATCGCGCTTGCCTCTTATTTCAGGCAATCTGGCTAATACCTGTGACAGGGTATTATTCATGATTGCAGGAATGTCCTGTAAAGTAATCGCTATGGGCATCCCTGATGTACTTGGCGCCATATTAGCGTGCGTCCCTCGAGCGGGAGGCGAAGGGTCCGACACGTGGGGAGAGTTAGTCGGCATAACTTCCCCCTCGACAGACCCCTCTGGTGACAATTCTTTTATAGATAAAGACTGATTTTTATTGTTTAAGGTGAAATCAATACATTTAGTACACATTCTCCTATGGGGCTCCACCATGGCTTTTAAACATAATGAACAAGTAGTTTCCTCTGTGTCAGACATGTTTGTACAGACTAGCAATGAGACTAGCAAGCTTGGAAAACACTTTAAACCAAGTTAACAAGCAATATAAAAAAACGTTACTGTGCCTTTAAGAGAAACACATTTTTGCAAAATTTGAAATAACAGTGATAAAAGGCAGTTACACAAACAAAATTTTTACAGTGTATGTAACAAGTTAGCAGAGCATTGCACCCACTTGCAAATGGATGATTAACCCCTTAATGCCAAAAACGGAATAATAAATGACAAAAAACGTTTTTAAACACAGTCACAACAACTGCCACAGTCTACTGTGGTTGTTACCCCCCTCAAACACGACTTTTGAAGCCTTTAGAGCCCTTCAGAGATGTCCTGTATCAAGCAGAAGGAAGCTGAATGTCTCTGTCTGTAATTTTAGCTGCGCAGAAAAGCGCTAAAATAGGTCCCTCCCACTCATATTACAACAGTGGAAAACCTCAGGAAACTGTTTCTAGGCAAAATTCAAGCCAGCCATGTGGAGAAAAAACTAGGCCCCAATAAGTTTTGTCACCAAACATATATAAAAACGATTAACATGCCAGCAAACGTTTTATATTATACTTTTATAAGAGTATGTATCTCTGTTAATAAGCCTGATACCAGTCGCTATTAAATCACTGCATTTAGGCTTAACTTACATTAATCCGGTATCAGCAGCATTTTTCTAGCAAGTTCCATCCCTAGAAATATGTTTACTGCACATACCTTATTGCAGGAAAACCTGCACGCCATTCCCCCTCTGAAGTTACCTCACTCCTCAGAATATGTGAGAACAGCAATGGATCTTAGTTACTTCTGCTAATATCATAGAAATCACAGGCAGATTCTTCTTCTAATGCTGCCTTTGATAAAACAGTACACTCCGGTACCATTTAAAAATAACAAACTTTGGATTGAAGTTAAAAACTAACTATAATACACCACACTCCTCTTACTACATCCATCTTTGTTGAGAGTTGCAAGAGAATGACTGGGTATGACAGTGAGGGGAGGAGCTATATAACAGCTCTGCTGTGGGTGATCCTCTTGCAACGTCCTGTTGGGGAGGAGAATATCCCATAAGTAATGGATGATCCGTGGACTGGATACACTTAACAAGAGAAAAAAACAAATTGCTATACCAATATTTGCTCAAATAAAACAGAACATGTTAATATCTGCTAACACTAATTCAAGCGTTAAGATATTGGAAAACACTAACTCAAAACAAAATATTGCATTTAACCCAGGAAGCAATAACAGAGTGTTAATTGAAATGAGACTTGAATTAAGAAACTAAGTCATTAGATACATTGTATCAGTATTGTGTATGTGACATGTTTCTATTTTTTATTGTCTATTTCTGTTTTTATTTCTGGTTTTGCTCCCATTTGTTACTAATGGCATATGCTTAAGAATTGTAGAGCTTTGTAGCTTTTTTTTTATATACTATATTTAGAGTGATAATACAAACACTGGTGTTATTTTGAATAGTATTTTTAGGAATTGCTTTTTTAGGAATTGTTCAACAACTGATATTGTATAATAAAATAGTGTGTATATATATTTTTTCAAACGGATTGTTTTATATTTTATATTTATATTTCATATGAAGGGAATATATGAATTTTAATATATTAGCACATACTCATTTAGGTTGTTTTATATAAAACAGGGAACCATTACCCATATATTCTATATATTAAATACACATTTAAGAGGGTACATCTAGTAGACTACTAACTCACATTCTGTCGATAAGGTCTTTGGAATATAAACATATAATAGTCATTCAAGGGCCACTGAGTAGAAATGGCATTAATTTGTGCCACCTTACACAATAGTATTTAAGCGTCTATTGACGCCTGATGTGGATCTATACATGAAGACAAGTCCATATAGTCCCTGTTCCATTGTCTGAGCATGCATAACTGCAGAGGTCTGAGATGGAACCGAACAAACGGAATGATGTCCATGGAAGCCACCATCAGACCGATTACGTCCATACATTGAGCCACTGACGGCCGTGGAGAGGACTGAAGAGAAAGACTAGAGTCGAAAATCTTTCTTTTTCTGACCTCCATCAGAAAAATCTTCATTAACAGGGAGTTATTATGGTCCCCAAAAATACGACCCTTGTAGTTGGAACCAGAGAACTTTTTTCCCGATTCACCTTCCATCCGTGGGATCGAATAAAAGACAACACGATCTCCATATGAGATTCTGCTTGTTGAAAAGATGGTGCCTGAACCAGAATGTCGTCCAGATAAGGTGCCACTGCAATGCCCCAAGATCGAAGCACAGCTAAAAGAGACCCCAGAACCTTTGAAAAATTTTTGGGAGCTGTGGCAAAACCAAATGGAAGGGCTATGAACTGGAAATGATTGTCCAAAAGTCGAATCTCAGAAACTTTTGATGGTCCTTGTGAATGGGAACATGAAGGTATGCATCCTTTAGGTCTATGGTTGTCATGAACTGACCCTCTTGTACCAAGGGAAGAATGGACCGTATAGTCTCCATCTTGAAGGATGGCACTCTGAGAAACTTGTTTAAACATTTTAGATCTAGGATTGGTCGAAAAGTTCCCTCCTTTTTGGGAACTATGAACAGATTCAAGTAAAATCCCATACCCCTTTCCTGAAAGGGAACTTGCACTATTACCCCCAGGTTGGCAAGGTCCTTGACACAATGTAAGAACGCCTCTCTTTTTATCTGGCCTACAGATAATCTGGAGAGGAGAAACCTGCCTCTGGGAGGAAAAGATTTGAAGTCTATTTTGTATCCCTGGGAGACAATGTCCACCGCCCGGGGATCTGGTACATCTCTTATCCAAGCCAGGGAAAAAAGATAGAGTCTGTCCCCTACAAGATCCGCTCCCGGATCGGGGGCCAACCCTTCATGCTGACTTGGAATCAGCTGAAGGCTTTTTAGATTGCGTTCCCTTATTCCAGGACTGGTTGGGCTTCCAGGAAGGCTTGGCTTGATCTTGCTTGGAGGAAGGGGAGGAAGACTTGCCTTTAAAGTTATGAAAGGAACAAAAAATTACTCTGACGTCCCTTCTGCTTGTCCTTTTTATCTTGAGGAAGAAAATAACCCTTCCCTCCAGTAATATCTGAGATAATTTCCGCCAAACCAGATCCAAACAAGGCCTTACCCTTGTAAGGATTAGCCATGAGCTTAGATTTAGATGAAACATCCACAGACCAGGACTTCAACCACAAGGCACTGCGGGCTAGGACCACAAAACCAGACATTTTGGCTCCCAGTTTTATAACCTGTAAGGAAGCATCTGTAATGAAGGAATTGGCTAACTTGAGAGCCTTAATCCTGCCCTGGATCTCATAGAGGGGTATCCGTCTGAAGAGATTCAGACAATGCATCAAACCAGTAAGCTGCAGCACTGGTAACAGTGACGATACACATCGCAAGTTGCCATTGTAGACCCTGGTGGACATAAATATTTTTTTATCCATTGGATATTTAAAAGAACAACTATCCTCTATGGCAGTGCTTTCCAAACTGTGTGTCGGGACACACTAGTGTGTCGGCAGCAGTGTGTAGGTGTGTCCCTGCTCCAGCACAAATTTTTTTTTTTTTTTTTTGGTTTCTGACTTTCCGCCTGCCTGCTATGCATATCACATTGTTGACACGTGATTGATGCCTAGGGGGACACAGATCATCTTAACCTATTGGCGCAGCTCAGTGGGAATTGAAACTATTCCCATTGGCGGCACATTGGCTCGTGACTGCATGTGTAGTCTCCTTAATCGGCTCGTGACTGCATGTGTAGTCAGTGAGTGGGAGAGCAGTGTGTTTGCAGCGCGGGCAGTAGTCAATCGGACTCACCGAGCTCTGAGGGCGTCAGCTTAAATGCTGAGCTGAAGTCAGTGGGGTTTTTTTTGGAACTAGCTCCCAGTAGTGCATTGCTGCTCCTGCTCTTGATATATGGATAGGAAGTGGAAGCTTAAGAAATGCTTGATGATGAAATGCGAGTGTCTTTATCTAATATTCCACCAAATATTTAGAAATTGTGTTCATCCCATCAACCTCATACATCCCATTAAAATATCAAGTAGCTATTGGTGTTCTTAAAGTTTTTTTTAATTCTTGCACATACATACTGTTACTTGTAAATACATTTCATTATTATATAATTCATGTATGTGTCCATATCTCTTAAAACAAGTTAGTTTAACCTCCTTTTTGCTAGTACAACTGAATTACTGTGTCTCAAAATGATGCAGGTCTAAAAAGTGTGTCACCAACATAACAAGTTTGGAAAGCTCTGCTCTATGGGAATAGTAGTCCTCTTGGCCAAGAGGAACCGTCTGCCACGACTCCTTAATAGAATCCGCTATAGGAAACATCTTCTTAAAAATAGGAGATGAAGAAAAGGGAATACCAAGTCTTTCCAATTCTCAAGCAATAATCTCCGCAGGACGGTCAGGAACCTGGAAATTTACTAGACATTTTAGGATTGACTATGATAGTTGTGTCAGAGACGTCCAAAGTAGCCAAAACCTCTTTAAGTAATAAGCAAAGGTGTTCTAGCTTAAATCTGAGGGATACCACTTCAGCATCAGAAGAAGGAATTACACTGTCTGAGTCTGAGATTTCCCCCTCAGATGCTACCGACATGTCTTCTTCCTCAGGCTTATGGGAAGGGACACTCTGGATAGCCAGAACTTGATCAAAAACCTTACTAACTGTTTCCTTAAATTTCCTTTTATGCCACCCCCGCAACATGGGGAAGGATGACAAGGCCTCAGATACCGCAAGGGATACCTGGGAAGCAATGTCTTGTAGAGAAAAACCTACAGGATAGCAAGAGCAAACACAGGGCACTGTATGTGGAGACTGAAAAAGTTGGGATGTTTGAGGAGAAAGCTGCAGCATATCTGCAACAGGAGTCACCTGAACAGCATTTGCCTGGGATTGTCTTTAGATCACTCCTTCATAACTTGTGTTTCTGGCGAGCCTGAAGGCTTGCCAGAAACACGGAACATCGAGCTCCGTTCGGAGCTTGATAATTCGGCCCCTAAGTTCTTTTGCATTGTCTTTTTATCATGCATTTGTTGACTATGCAAATCTACTGCAGGGCCTATGAATACCCAAAAACTCCCCTCGCCCACCGGGCGAGTAAATGACAAAACTTACCAGCCCGCAAGAAACTTTAGTCGCCTGTGCGTATCTGCATTTAGTGTGTATATATCTTATGTAAAAAAGCAATATAAATAGTGTTATTGTAATCCCACAAAGCATTGAAGACAGAGGTCCCAATTTGAATGCCCTGCAAGCTGCTTAATATTTGAGACTTAATAAAAAGGCTTTAACTTTAGAAAATATTTTTCTATCACTAGGTATAAAAAAACAGGGATATTATCTTTGTAATACTGTGTGTACGTCTTGACTTTTTTTTCCCCTAAGGAAGAAAAGATATAATTGAGCTTTTTTTTTTTACTTCAGCATATGTGGGGGGGTTATGATTGATTAAGTATATTTAATGCTGCCACCCTTCACGCTATAGCGCTGTGAGCGGTACTGCGTTTAGCTGGACAATGAACAGTGACATAACGAGCATTTTAAAAATACTTTTTTTCCCCCTTTGTGCCCAGCTGTCTTTCAACTACTAGCGCGACTGTCAGTGTTGCGCTAGCAGATTTGACTGGGTGCATGGAGATGGTATGTTCTCTACTAATTGCTAAAGTCAGTTTTTGGAGCATTAAAGGGACAGTCTAGGCCAAAATAAAATTTCATGATTCAGATAGAGCATGTAATTTTAAACAATTTTCCAATTTACTTTTATCACCAATTTTGCTTTGTTCTCTTGGTATTCTTAGATGAAAGCTTAACCTAGGAGGTTCATATGCTAATTTCTTAGACCTTGAGGGCCACCTCTTTTCAGAATGCATTTTAACAGTTTTTCACCACTAGAGGGTGTTAGTTCACGTATTTCATATAGATAACACTGTGCTCGTGGACGTGAAGTTATCTGGGATCAGGCACTGATTGGCTAGACTGCAAGTCTGTCAAAAGAACTGAAATAGGGGGGCGGAGCCAACACAGAGCCTGACTGGTCGCAGAGATTTAGAGCTCTCTCCTCATAAGCCCAAAACCATCTAAATTCATCCCTTAACACCCCCAGAACCGTCCCAAATTAAGTCTTATTATCCCCTGTATCTATTATAATCTGGAATTCTCCTTTTTCACCTTTTTTTTTCTTTCTTGTTATTGCTAAAGTTCCCTACTATAGCAGCACCCACCGGACTGAGAAGTTACATATACCCGGTGTTAGGAATAATTCCGGGGATCAGGAGAGAGCAGCCACTTTGGGTAAAGACCCCACTGGATAATACCTTGACTCCGGAGTCTCTACAAAGCATTTTGCTCCAGATTCCGACTGGGGCCCATCTTACCCTCCACCCGACAAGTTCATAGAGACACGGAGGTAAAGCCTGCGAACGGCAGCCATCTTTGCTGTCACTCACACTCGGGCTATACTTGGCAGCATTAGCGCTCACGACGCCTAGTAGCTCCGGTGCTCTCCTTACCTACCACCTGACCCTGCTAGTCGGCACCACCGGATTCCTATTCACAATCTCTCTGGTCATCTGCATAATAGAAAGCGCCCTCCGGTGCTGCAAAAACCACGTGGGTACACAGTGATTGCTTCTAAGGAACCGGAGCCTCCTGCTGAGGCGTTCAATCTTTTCTGGGACAACACGTCTGCCTGAGTGAGTACCGAGTTGAGGGATATGCCTAAAAGATTGGTTAATTACTGCATGCATCCTACTAAAAGTATTATACACTCATCATAACCCTACACCGCTCCTTGCAGTAGAAACAAGTACTGCTAAACCAGCACAATATATTTTATATTTTGTTCCCCCTGTAACAACGGACAAAGTTCACTCTAATCACTTGGGGAAGCTTTGAGAGCTAATAGACTCTGCTTATCTTTTACCGGACACTTGGGCCTACCCTCAGAGACAGATTACTCCAGCCTTAACATAAGAGACCTCCTCCTATCTTTTCTGCTGTCTCAGGTTGGCAAGGGGCCATAATCACCCTCCTTCTACCTACCCTGCCCAATAGGGGGTATTACCCCAGGAGAGGGGTTTACTACAGAAATTTGTCTACATGAAACTGAGTTATTTAATTTAGGATACCTTGAACCCCCTTCTTGAAGGTACATCACCAACAAGTTCCCTACTCTGCACTCACAGATTTGACCTATACACGACCGAAGAACCATGCTGGGCTAAAGGCCGTAGTCAAGGTGCAGGGGGAGCCCCCTCTAGATTTCATCGCTGAAGTGAAAACAGTACTCACCTTTCCACAAAAATCCTTTATATTGTGCACCATAGCGTGAGTTTATAATCAGATCTATCTAATTAATCTTCCTAGTATGTCGCAAGCTATGGGGAAGAAACAGAAACGTCAGGAAAACCCCAAGAGAACTCTCACAGACCATTTCCACAGTAGAAACGTCTCAGACCAAGATCTCTCAGACGAAGAATCTAGAGATGCCTCTACAATAAGTAATAAAAGTCACAAATTAGATGTCATAAGAAAAGAGCAACCGGCATTAACGCAATCTACATTTCTAGAAACACTCAAGTCTTTATCTGATAAGATGGATACTCACTACTCCTCCCTACGACAGGAACTAAGACAGTCAGTGGGTGAATTGAGGCGTGACCTCTCATCTTTAGGTGAGCGTACAGAAACGCTTGAAAAGAAACATGAGGATTTAGCAGTGGACCACGCAAACCTCCTCGCCTATTCTCAAACTCTGGCGGAGCTAATCACAGAACTGGAAGGGAAGCTAGCGGACCAAGAAGACCGATCCCGTAGGAATAACCTAAGGTTTCGGGGTATTCCAGAATCCATATCCACAGCAAACTTACCGGATTATTTGAATGGTCTCTTCAAAGAATTACTTGGCTCCCCTCAGGCACAGGATCTCTTGCTTGATAGAGCTCACAGAGCCTTGCGCCCACGCAATTCCAACGCTGATACGCCTAGAGACGTCATAGTTAGACTTCACTACTATTCTACTAGAGAAAAAATCCTCAGAGCATCTTTCTCAAATAAAGCCCTACAGGAACCATATCATAAAGTACAGATATTCCCGGACCTGTCGCAGCATACCTTAGCGAGAAGAAGAACCTTTCAACAATTCACGCAAATTTTGCGACACAATAACATCAAGTACAGGTGGGGGTTCCCAGTAAAATTATTTCTCCAACATCAAGAACGCTCACATGTGATCACTTCCCCAGAACAAGGGATGAAACTCCTTCGCTCCTTAGGTTTGTCCTCTACACAGGAGCAACAAAGAAATACCACAGCAACAGCTGATATCTTGAACCCATCAGTTCCTGACTGGAGTCCCCATCATCCGAGAACATTGCCAGACAGACAAACCTAGGACAGTTAGGTAACACTTAAACTCTTTGATTCAACTGGTGCCACTTATCCCCTTGACATTTGCTCATAAGTGAAGCACAGATCTACAAACCTTGAAGCTTAAACTGATTTCGGAATCCTCCGATCTCAGGGTGCCCCCTAATTGAGGGTCACCAGTTTCTCAATCTTGTTTACCTCTTCTCCATAGAAACCACTACAGGACTCAGGCTATACTGGGCTTACACACGGGTACACATCTTACTCTCATGAGAGCCCAGTACCTGACATGGTTAATAGTGGCTTTATTTCTAATCCCTACTACCTAGACGTTATGCTTGACTTCTTCATTTGTTTGTTTAGGGCACATTTTAACCAGTTTCTTTTATCAGGTTGTACTTCTCTCTGCCCTCCTCGTGTGGCTAAGGCGAAACAGAAGACTTGGTGAATGACAGGACTGGGACAACCAAGTAATTAAGGTCACATTGAACTATGTTTATGGTTTGCTATAATGTTGTTAGTTTATAGTAATGTTTACTCAGATGTGTGTTCTGTGTTTTGCCCTAGGACAAACGGTTGACGCTCAAACTTTTTTGATCTGCTGACACCTCCTAGTTTATTGAAATATCCACATAAGTAAAGAACAGAATCACAGATTTGATAGATTAAACTGATCACAGATCTCTATACCTGAGCCTGTTTCCTCTTTGGTTGTGCCTCTCTCTGCCCTCTTTTGCAGAGCGTACGACAGAAGGTTTTATAACTGGCGGGACTGGTACAACCAAGTAATTAAGATCAAGTTTGATTATGTTTATGTTTTGTAATAAGATTATTAGACATGTTCACTTTGTTGTATGTTTTACATTTTGCCTTTCTACATATAACTCACACCCCACATACTTTTCACTTCCACCACTACCAAATCATCACTCTATCTAGAGGGGAGCTCTAACCTCACCGACCGAGCTCACTCTCACTTAACCTTACAGTACCCGACCCGACCACTTTACACATACCCCCAACAAGACCCCGTACTTTGCTCGCTTACTCATACCATAAACTAATCTCTGCTTCTTTCTCTGGCTCCGCCCCTCTCTTTTCTCTTTTCCCCCCCATATCCCTTATTAACTTTTCACTTCTCTTTTAAGGTTCTCTGCCTTAATTCTTTAATCCCCTCTCTTATCTCTTCCTCTTTTTCAAACCTAAGCGGCTCTTGTCCGCTGTAATTCTTTGCCCCCCCTTCTTTCTTCAAATCACAATTACACAACCAGACTGATACCTATAACTTGACCAGCTCCAGAAATTTTTGGTGATAGCCCCTCCCCGCTGAGCCCAAGGGTGTGAATAAACAGACCCCCGGCCCGCCTCTTCCCCTACCCTTTCGCCCACTTAGCCCACATCTCTGGTATCTACTCTTCCCCACAACTGAAACTTATGAAATGGAAGGTCTTCGATGCCTGTCTCTGAATGTACAGGGGCTTAATTCCCCAACCAAACGTAGCCTATTATTCAATCACTTACAAAAACACAAAATAGATATAGCTTGCATACAGGAGACTCATTGGACACAGAATTCTCCCCTATCCCATACATCTAAAAGGTTTCCCATGGTGATTGAGGCCTCTTTTGAATCTAAATCCAGAGGGGTGGCTGTATTCATCAGTAAAGATGTAGAGTATGAAGCTATATATCTCGATGCCGATCCCCAGGCACGCTACCTTATCTTAATATGTAAAATTAATTCTCACATAGTCACCTTGGTAAACATTTACGCTCCCAATATTAGACAAGTTCATTTTCTAAGAAAAGTTCTTAGACGTATGTATGAGGTGGTACAGGGTGAGCTCATAATTGCAGGAGATTTCAATCTGGTCTGGAATCATGTCCTAGATAGAAATGGTCCCAAAGTATCCACACGAGATAGGTCCATAAACTCACTCTCAAAGACTTTTCAGACATTAATGAGCCAATACCACTTATATGACGCATGGAGAGCATATCACTCACAAGAAAGAGACTTTACCTTCTATTCCCATGCACACAAGTCACACACCCGAATAGACTACTTTTTTGTTTCTCTTAGATCTCTAGATAACATCTTTCACACCAAGATTGTCCCAATAACCTGGTCCGATCACGATGCCCTATATCTCTCATTCAATTCCCAACACACTTCCAAATCACGCCCTACTTGGCGACTCAAAGACTGGATTTTGACTGACCCCTTGATAAAATTAAAATTACATGAGACAATCAGCAACTTTTTAGATATAAATGATGATCAGCTCACTTCCACTGAAAACTTATGGGCTACACTTAAGGCTTTCCTTAGAGGCCATCTCATCCAATTAGACAATACAAAGCGAAGGGAGAGGGACACCACCCTATCTACATTAGTAGTCCAATCTAGAATTATAAGGGAACAGCTACATAGTTCATATTCTGATGCGCTCAATGATCAACTTGCTGCACTAAATAAGAAGTTACAAGACTTAGAACTTATTAGAACACAGGCCATGCTAGAAAAATTTAAGAAAATCTATTACCATTTCAGTAACAAGCCCTCTTCCCTATTAGCTCAGAAGCTCAGGCAGCGCACAGCACAATCACGAGTCCTCGCTATTAAGAAGGAGGGAGGTGAAATGGCCCATGCTCCTGGAGACATCGGACATACTTTTCGAGACTTTTACTCCAAACTATACAATATAGAGACTGACCTTGACAGCCCCCCCCCACCAAGACTGAGATAGCTACCTTCCTAGCCTCACTGCAACTACCTGTTTTATCCCCGGAAATTAAGATAGTGTACACATCCCCAATAACCATAACAGAGGTCACACAAGTAATTAAATCCCTGAAACTAGGAAAATCACCAGGGCCGGATGGTTATATTGCTAGGTTTTACAAAACCTATCAGGACTTGTTAGCCCCTATTTTATGCAGAATGTTTCAAGAGATCATGCAGAGGGGATCGTTTAACCCAGAGTTTTTAGAAGCCACTGTGGTTACTATATTGAAATCGGGAAAATCACCGGAGCAGTGTGGTAGCTATAGACCAATATCTCTCCTCAATATCGATACTAAATTATATGCTAAACTACTTGCTAATAGAATCTCAAAGGGAATCACACAGATAATCCATTCTGACCAGGTGGGTTTTATACCTGGCCGCGAAGGACCGGACGCCACCAGGCGTATTCTTGATGTTTTTGGCCTAGCGTCCAGGGGGGGGGAACCCTTTCTGGCCCTCTCCCTGGACGCAGAAAAGGCCTTCGATAGGGTCAGATGGACCTACTTGTGGGAGGTGATGGAGCATTTTGGTTTCCCAGCCTCCTTTATCAAAGCTATACAGGCCCTCTACTCTTCCCCCTCTGCGAGAATCAGGGGAGTAGGTTTTCATTCAGAACCTTTCTCCATAACCAATGGTACTCGTCAGGGATGCCCCCTATCGCCTCTACTCTTTGCCCTGGCAATTGAGCCTTTAGCCCAAGCCATTAGATCGAGCCCCCGAGTAAAAGGTATCTCCTTAGCAGGCTCCGACCACAAAATATCCCTATACGCGGACGACATTTCCTTATTTCTTACCTCCCCAACAACCTCTCTCAAGGAAATTTTCCACATCATTAAGGTATTTGGGGATATCAGTTTCTACAAACTTAATGTAACAAAAACAGAGGCCCTCCCCCTTAATATCTCTATCCAGACACTCAAGACCCTACAGAGCTCTTATCGTTTTCAATGGAACACTACCTCCATTAAAGTTTTAGGAGTACATTTGGCCCCAGACATACCCACCGTAATAGCTAAAAATTATACAGAACGACTGCCGGCCTTACGTAGACTCCTGGATTCTTGGGAATTCAGGGAGATCTCCTGGTCAGGTAGAATTGCGGCCGTAAAGATGTCCTTCTTACCAAAAATCACCTATCTTTTTAGATCCATCCCCTTTAACATTCCTAGACCAATCCTAAATAAATTGCAAAGCCTTCTTACAATATATGTCTGGAGGAATGGGAGACCAAGGACGGCTAGACACACCTTAGAAAGACCAACGGATCAGGGTGGACTAGCACTACCTAACTTGATCACATACTATAATGCTGCCAGGCTTACACACTTACTTGCATGGAACAATAAATCCCAAGTCCCAGGTTGGCATCATCTAGAGGCCTCCCTGCTGCCGCGTCACCTCAAACTATCGGATCTGCTCTGGATTCCCTCTCACCACGGGCAAACTCTGAGAGAGAGACATCCTATTATCTGTGATGCTCTTATTTTCTGGGAACAGGTTAGGCACTCTACAGCCATAGCACCTCACCCCTCTCCCAACCTTACCCTCCAGGCAGCTATATACGCCCTTCCAGATGCACATCCAGAATTCTGGCAGCACATACAAATCACATATATAACAGATTTCTATGACTCCAGTATATGGATTTCACACCAACAGCTTTGCACTAAATTCCTGATACCCCCAGGTCTGCAATTTGAGGCTTACCGACTTTGCTCTTTGTTGCGCTCCTGGGGTTACCCCAAGCGGCGTCTCAGACCCCCCTCACTATGGGAACAAACTTGGAATAAAGCCCACCTCATCAAACACCCTTTATCCCTCCATTATAATTTACTGTCCAACACTAAGACGCAGCAAAAGATTCCCCAGATTGTGGCTTGGGAGAAGGAGATAGGCTTTGTGATGGATGCCACCAATTGGTACAAAAGAATTAGGATATCTAGACAACTTCTACACTGTGCCACTTTATGGGAACTGTTCTATAAGCTACTAGTGAGATGGCATCTAGTCCCATCTACATTACATAAAATTTATAGCTCACAATCCCCTATGTGCTGGAGGATGTGCGGACAAGTGGGTACGCCCCTACACATATGGTGGTCTTGCCCTAAAATACAGCCACTGTGGAGAGAACTCTTTTGCATCCTACATTCCTTACATATTAATACTCCTTTTCTCCCAGAAATCACCCTGCTTCACACTCAACCCCCGAATCTAAATAAGGCTTCTGAGGCATTAACAGTATATGTCTTCATGGCATTGAAGCTAGCGATTGCTAGAGAGTGGAAAAAAAGGAGCCCCCCATCTCTTACACAAGTGCTGTCTATCATCAGATACATTAGAACAATGGAACAATACTCTTACAGACTTCTTGATAAACTAGACAACAATAACGACATTTGGTCCCCTTGGCTAACAGAATATCCAGACTGAGATATTCCCCACTTACCCCCTCTCACCAAAATCACTCTCTCTACCGTAACCCCAATCCCACTCCCCTTCTTTGATCTTCCACCCTTGGGCCGGCATTACAGACAGGTCCAGGAATCATCCCCCTGGATTTTAGACATTTCAGATCCCTTTTTCTAAATACTACTCTTGCTCTCCCTGGTTCTGATGGTGTAGACATTATTAAAAATACATCCTCTCTATCTCTCATTACAGAAAAATAAGACAGCATTTTCATAACTGAAACATACGTAATAGATGTAGATGAATGAGAATGTAGACTCAGATACTATTACATAATCGTTTTCATTAACTCGCTCTGTACTAAATTATCCTCAAACTCAAACTCCTCAAATTACTGTGAGTGCAGATAATAATGTAATGTATAACGTTACGTATGTTCATGTTCATGTTTTGCTCTACTATTATCTTAATAAAAAACTTTTTAAAATTAAAAAAAGAACTGAAATAAAGGGGCAGTTTGCAGAGGCTTAGATACAAGATAATCACAGAGGTTAAAAGTATATTATTATAACTGTCTTGGTTATGCAAAACTGGGAAATGGGTAATAAAGGGATTATCTATCTTTTAAAACAATAACAATTCTGGTGTAGACTGTCCCTTTACTAGCATCCAGAAAAATTGTGCACTGCTCTATATAGTTATGGTAGGCAGCTTGATAGTGTACATTGTGCTGAAGTACTGCAGAGGACCCTGCAGTACATCAGCATAATGTACATGAGCAAGCTGCCTACCATAACTATATAATCACTTTAACCCATACTTCATTCATACACAAAGAAGAAACACTCACCGCTCTAGCAGGATGTCTTCCTGCGCAGACAACTTTAGGGGTGGGAAGTAGCAACTGACAAGGAAGAGACAAAGAGGTCTTTGAATGCATTTAACAGAAAGAACCTCCCCTTTCTACCCTCCTTTCCCGTGTGTGCGTATATGTGAAAGGCAATTTGAAATTTTTTATTATTGCTTCTTATATCCCACTTAAAAATGTCAGGTCGCCGCTCGGGCTGGTAACTTAAAAATTTTACTTGCCCGCAAGAAATTTAGGTCGCCATTGCCGACCGGACTGGTCTATTCATATACCCTGCTACTGTATTTACTGGTCCTTTAATAAAGTTTTATACTGTGTATTTACTGTAAATATTTCCCATTCCAATCAGATATATATATATATATATATATATATATATATATATATATATATATATATATATGTATACATACATATATTGTACCAAAATACCATCAGATATAAGTAGAAATATGTATTTACGAATAAAACAGAATTTATATCTTACCTGATAAATTCCTTTCTCCTACGGTGTGTCCGGTCCACGGCTTCATCCTTACTTGTGGGAATATTCTCTTCCCTAACAGGAAATGGCAAAGAGGCACACAGCAAAAGCTGTCCATATAGCCCCTCCTCTGGCCCAGCCCCCCAGTCATTCGACCGACGGTTAGGAGAAAAAGGAGAAACTATAGGGTGCCGTGGTGACTGTAGTGTATAGAAATAAAAATATTTAAGCCTGACAAAAAGCCAGGGTGGGCCGTGGACCGGACACACCGTAGGAGAAAGGAATTTATCAGGTAAGATATAAATTCTGTTTTCTCCTACATAGGTGTGTCCGGTCCACGGCTTCATCCTTACTTGTGGGAACCAATACCAAAGCTTTAGGACACGGATGAAGGGAGGGAACAAATCAGGCGACCTAAACGGAAGGCACCACGGCTTGCAAAACCTTTCTCCCAAAAACAGCCTCCGAAGAAGCAAAAGTATCAAATTTGTAAAATTTCGTAAAAGTATGCAGTGAAGACCAAGTCGCTGCCTTACAAATCTGATCAACAGAGGCCTCGTTCTTGAAGGCCCATGTGGAAGCCACAGCCCTAGTAGAGTGAGCTGTAATTCGTTCAGGAGGCTGCCGTCCGGCAGTCTCATAAGCCAATCGGATGATGCTTTTCAGCCAAAAGGAAAGAGAGGTAGCAGTAGCTTTTTGCCCTCTCCTCTTACCAGAATAAACAACAAACAAGGATGAAGTTTGTCTGAAATCCTTAGTTGCCTCTAAGTAGAATTTTAGAGCACGGACCACATCTAGGTTGTGTAACAAACGTTCCTTCTTTGAAACTGGATTCGGACACAGGGAAGGAACAACTATTTCCTGGTTAATATTCCTGTTGGAAACCACCTTTGGAAGAAAACCAGGTTTGGTACGTAAAACTACCTTATCTGAATGGAAAACCAGATAGGGAGTAGAACACTGCAGAGCAGATAATTCAGAAACTCTTCTCGCAGAAGAAATAGCAACCAAAAACAGAACTTTCCAAGATAGAAACTTAATATCTATGGAATGTAAGGGTTCAAACGGAACCCCTTGAAGAACTGAAAGAACTAAGTTTAGACTCCATGGAGGAGTTATAGGTCTGTAGACAGGCTTAATTCTAACTAATGCCTGTACAAACGCCTGTACATCTGGCACGGCTGCCAGTCGTTTGTGTAACAAAACTGACAGAGCAGATATCTGTCCTTTTAAAGAACTAGCTGACAAACCTTTATCCAAACCCTCTTGGAGAAAGGAAAGTATTCTAGGGATTTTGACTTTACTCCAAGCAAAACCTTTGGAATTGCACCAACAGATATATTTTTGCCATATCTTATGGTAAATTTTTCTAGTCACTGGTTTTCTGGCTTGAATCAGAGTATTTATAACCGAATCAGAAACCCCACGCTTAGATAGAATCAAGCGTTCAATTTCCAAGCAGTCAGTTGCAGAGAGACTAGATTTGGATGTCTGAATGGACCTTGAACTAGAAGATCCTGCCTCAAAGGTAGCTTCCATGGTGGAACCGATGACATATTCACCAGATCTGCATACCAAGTCCTGCGTGGCCACGCAGGAGCTATTAGAATCACCAAGGCCTTCTCCTGTTTGATCCTGGCTACAAGCCTGGGAAGGAGAGGGAACGGTGGAAACACATAAGCCAGATTGAACGACCAGGGTGCCACTAATGCATCCACCAGTGCCGCCTTGGGATCCCTGGATCTGGACCCGTATCGAGGAACCTTGGAGTTCTGACGAGACGCCATCAGATCCATATCTGGGTTGCCCCATAGTTGAGTTAACTGGGCAAAGACCTCCGGGTGAAGTTCCCACTCCCCCGGATGGAAAGTCTGACGACTCAGATAATCCGCCTCCCAGTTGTCTACTCCTGGGATGTGAATTGCAGATAGATGGCAGGAGTGATCCTCCGCCCATTTGATGATCTTGGATACCTCGCTCATCGCCAAGGAACTCTTTGTTCCCCCCTGATGATTGATGTACGCAACAGTCGTCATGTTGTCTGACTGAAACCTTATGAACCTGGCCTCCGCTAGTTGAGGCCAAGCCAGGAGCGCATTGAATATCGCTCTCAGTTCCAAAATGTTTATTGGGAGAAGAGACTCTTCCCAAAACCATAGACCCTGAGCTTTCAGAGAGTCCCAGACCGCGCCCCAACCCAAGAGGCTGGCGTCGGTCGTGACAATGACCCACTCCGGTCTGCGGAAACTCATTCCCTGAGACAGGTGATCCTGAGTCAACCACCAGAGGAGTGAGTCCCTGGTTACCTGGTCTACTTGAATTTGGGGAGACAAGTCTGTATAATCCCCATTCCACTGTTTGAGCATGCACAGCTGTAATGGTCTTAAATGAATTCGAGCAAAAGGAACCACGTCCATTGCTGCAACCATTAGTCCTATTACTTCCATGCACTGAGCTATGGAGGGCTGAGGAATAGAATGAAGAACTCCACAAGCGTTTGGAAGCTTTACCTTTCTGACTTCTGTCAGGAAGATCTTCATTTCCACAGAATCTATTATTGTTCCCAGAAAAGGAACCCTTGTGGACGGTGACAGGGAACTTTTTTCTATGTTCACCTTCCACCCGTGGGATCTGAGAAAGGCTACGACAATGTCTGTATGAGCCCTTGCTTTGGAAAGAGACGACGCTTGGATTAGAATGTCATCTAGGTAAGGTGCTACAGCAATGCCCCTCGGCCTTAGGACCGCTAGAAGGGACCCTAGCACCTTTGTGAAAATTCTGGGAGCGGTGGCTAAACCGAATGGAAGAGCCACGAACTGGTAATGTTTGTCCAGAAAGGCGAACCTCAGGAACTGATGATGAGTTTTGTGGATTGGGATATGCAGATATGCATCCTTTAAGTCCACGGTAGTCAAATATTGACCCTGCTGGATTGTCGGCAAGATTGTCCGAATGGTTTCCATTTTGAAAGATGGAACTCTGAGGAATTTGTTTAATATCTTTAAATCCAGAATTGGCCTGAAAGCTCCCTCTTTTTTGGGAACTAAAAACAGGTTCGAGTAAAACCCTAGACCTTGTTCCCCTGAGGGGACTGGGTTTATCACTCCCATCTTTAATAGGTCTCCTACGCAATGTAAGAATGCCTGTTTCTTTATCTGGTCTGAAGATAACCGAGACATGTGGAACCTTCCCTTTGGAGGAAGTCCCTTGAACTCTAGAAAGTATCCCTGGGAGACTATTTCTAGTGCCCAGGGATCCGGAACATCTCTTGCCCAAGCCTGAGCAAAGAGAGATAATCTGCCCCCTACTAGATCCGGTCCCGGATCGGGGGCTACCCCTTCATGCTGTCTTGGTAGCAGCAGTAGGTTTCTTGGTCTGTTTACCCTTGTTCCAGCCTTGCACGGGCTTCCATGCAGGTTTGGGCTGGACAGCGTTACCGTCTTGTCTAGCGGCTGTAGAGTTATTAGCCGGTCCGTTCCTGAAATTGCGAAAGGAACGAAAATTAGACTTGTTCTTAGCCTTGAAAGGCCTATCTTGTGGAAGGGCATGGCCCTTACCCCCAGTGATGTCTGAAATAATCTCCTTCAATTCCGGCCCAAAAAGGGTCTTACCTTTGAAAGGAATATTAAGTAACTTAGTCTTGGACGACACATCGGCCGACCAGGATTTTAGCCAAAGCGCCCTACGCGCCACTATAGCAAAACCTGAGTTTTTCGCCGCTAATTTCGTTATTTGAAAAGCGGCATCCAATATAAAGGAATTAGCTAACTTTAGTGCGTGAATTCTGTCCATGACTTCTTCATATGAAGTCTCCTTCTGGAGTGACCTTTCTAATTCCTTGAACCAAAAGGACGCCGCTGAGGTGACAGTAATAATACACGTAGCTGGTTGAAGAATGAAGCCTTGCTGAACAAAAATCTTTTTAAGCAATCCTTCCAATTTTTTATCCATAGGATCTTTGAAAGCGCAGCTGTCCTCTATAGGAATAGTTGTGCGCTTCGCTAACGTTGAAACTGCTCCCTCAACCTTCGGGACCGTCTGCCATGCGTCCCTTCTGGGGTCTACAATGGGAAACATTTTCTTAAATATAGGAGGTGGGGCAAAGGGTATACCCGGCTTCTCCCACTCCTTATTCACTATGTCCGCTACCCTCTTGGGTATTGGAAAGGCGTCATCGTGCACTGGGACCTCTAAGAATTTGTCCAATTTGCACAACTTCTCTGGGACTACCATAGAATCACAGTCATCAAGAGTAGCTAATACCTCCTTAAGCAGGGCGTGGAGATGTTCTAGCTTAAACTTAAATGCTACTATATCAGGTTCTGCCTGTTGAGAAATTTTTCCTGAGTCAGAAATTTCTCCCTCAGACAGCCCCTCCCTCACAGCCAATTCCGATTGATTTGAGGGTAAAATAGATAAGGCATCGTCAGTGTCTAATTGTTCATCCTTTTTATCTGTATTTAAAACTGAACAATCACGCTTTCTCTGAAATGCTGGCAGTTTGGATGCAAGATTTGCTATAGAATTATCCACTACTGCTGTTAATTGTTGCATAGAAACAAGAATTGGCGCGCTAGCAGGTGTCGCCTGCGCGGGCAAAGCTGGTGTAGAAACAGAAGGAGAGGATGTAGAACTATCCCCACTACCTTCATTAGATGAATCATCTTGGGCAACATTATTAAATATCCGATTTTTATGAAATTTATACCCCAGTGTCTTAATGCTTTGAAAGTATTGCACACCAAAAATAGAGACTCTAGACCTTAAAATAAGCAAACCGGAGCTAATTGTTGAATTTAACCGGTTTTACACACTACAGTCCCTGCTACAGCTTTTGCTGTAGCTTTTACCTTCCTTAGGGGTCAACCACCACAGAAATAAGCCTTCCGGAGTCGCTTTCTGAGTCACAGGACCCTCTCACATGAAGCTGCATGCACTGCCTTGAAATCAACTGCGCAACTGAGGCGCGAAAATGAGGCCTCCTCCCTCAGCATACTAGAGTGAAGGGGCCTTCCTGACTAGATTAGGCGTCTAATACAAAGCCAGATCTAATAAAAAACGTTTCCAAGTGTATATAAGTTTATAAAACATCTCAAATGCTATGAAATTGTAATAAAAATCAATCGATTTGGCCCACAATAGTGTCTACCAGCATAAAAACTAGAAAAAGTAAGCCTGTTATCTTGTTGCTGAGTTCTAAGAAAAATGGCTTACCGTTTTCCCTGAGGGGAAAAATGACAGTCTTCTAGCAATAGCCTGTGTTGTTAGAAAGGAGACTAGTCATACCTGAAGCAGATGAGTCTGCAAACTGTTACCCCCAACTGAAGTTCTCTGGTTTCAACAGTCCTGCGTGGTAACAGCAATGGATTTTAGTTACTTGTGCTAAAATCATAGCCCTCTTTAACAGAAATCTTCATCACTTTTCTGTTGTAGAGTAAATAGTACAAGCCGGCACTATTTTAAAATAACAAACTCTTGATAGAAGAAATAAAAACTACAACTAAACACCACAAACTCTTTACCATCCCCGTGGAGATGTTACTTGTTCAGAGCGGCAAAGAGAATGACTGGGGGGCGGGGCCAGAGGAGGGGCTATATGGACAGCTTTTGCTGTGTGCCTCTTTGCCATTTCCTGCTAGGGAAGAGAATATTCCCACAAGTAAGGATGAAGCCGTCGACCGGACACACCTATGTAGGAGAAATATAACATATTAGTCTTTGTGAAGAACATTGGAATGTGAAATATTCATATCTTCATGTCAGGTTATAGCACACTTGAGAAGGTGTGATCGTATTTGCTGCGAGTAGGGTGTTTTTCCCCCCACTTTTTTTCTCCATTGACTTTTATGAGGGAATACGTTATTGCATGCGCGATATTCTACATTCAGCTCTTTACTCACATTGGGTTTGAGCGTGAGTAAAAACTGTTTACTTTCAAATTGTAATACGAGTGCTACCTGACGCGTGCATAAAACGTACTACTAGCAGAGTTAGCGAGTGAGCGATAAATACCGCTCCACTTGTAATCTGGCCCTTAATGAGATAAAAAAAGGTTTAATAGAGAAGTGAGGAACTGAAAGAGAGTGATTTGTTGTATCCTTAAAGGGGCACTAAAATCAAAATTAAACTTTCATGATTTAGATACAGCAAGCAGTTTTAAAAGGCTTTAGAATTTACTTGTGTTATCACAATGTGTAAAGTATTTTATATGCAGACTTTATGAGCCCCCACCTCTTACTGAGCATTTGCAAGAATTCACAGTATATACATAAATGCGATATATATATATATATATAATATGAAACATGAAAATTGCATAAAACAACATACAATTGTGCACATATATTTTGTGTGTCACATTCTCCCTGACAAAAAAAAAATGGCTCCAGCTACTAACACATATATATACACTCAGTCACAGTTTGTTTACTAGTTTGAAAAATCAATAAAACATTTAATTTAAAAAAAAAGAAAAAAAAAGTACAGAGTATTCACATGACAAAGGAAAAGAAAAAAAAAACGGAAATTTATGCTTACCTGATAAATTTGATTCTTTTACGATATGACGAGTCCACGGATTTCATCCTTACTTGTGGGATATAACCTCCTGCTAGCAGGAAGTGGCAAAGAGCACCACAGCAGAGCTGTATATAAAGCTCCTCCCTTCCCCTCCCCCTCCAGTCATACGACCGACGTTAGGAAGAGAAAGGAAAAGCCAAGGTGCAGAGGTGACTGAAGTTTAACAAAAAATAAATACCTGTCCTAGAAATGACAGGGGGGGCCGTGGACTTGTCATATCGTAAAAGAAACAAATTTATCAGGTAAGCATAAATTTCCTTTTCTTTTACAAGATATGACGAGTCCACGGATTTCATCCTTACTTGTGGGATACAATACCAAAGCTACAGGACACGGATGAAATGGAGGGACAAGACAGGAACCTTAACAGAAGGCACCACTGCTTGAAGAACCTTTCTCCCAAAAACAGCTTCAGAAGAAGCAAAAGTATCAAATTTGGAAAATTTGGAAAAAGTGTGAAGAGACGACCAAGTTGCAGCCTTGCAAATCTGTTCAACAGAAGCATCTTTTTTAAATGCCCATGAGGAAGCCACAGCCCTAGTGGAATGAGCCGTAATTCTTTCAGGAGGCTGCTGTCCAGCAGTCTCATACGCCAGATGGATGATACTCTTCAGCCAAGAAGAAAGAGGTAGTCGTAGCTTTCTGGCCCCTACGCTTTCCAGAAAAAACAACAAATAATGAAGATGATTGACGGAATTTTTTAGTCGCCTGCAAGTAAAAGTTCAGGGCACGGACCACGTCCAAGTTATGCAACATACACTCCTTCTTAGAAGAAGGATTAGGACATAATAAAGGAACAACAATTTCCTGATTAATATTCTTATTAGAAACAACCTTAGGAAGGAAACCAGGTTTGGTACGTAAAACCACCTTATCAGAATGGAAGATAAGAGAAGGCGAGTCACATTGTAACGCTGAAAGCTCAGAAACTCTACGAGCAGAAGAAATAGCAACCAAAAATAAAACTTTTCCAAGATAACAACTTAATATCTATGGAATGCATGGGTTCAAACGGAACCCCTTGAAGAACATTAAGAACTAAATTCAAACTCCAGGGTGGAGCAATTGGTCTAAACACAGGCTTGATTCTGGTCAGAGCCTGACAAAAAGACTGAACGTCTGTAACATCTGCCAAACGTTTGTGTAGTAAAATCCACAAAGCAGAAATTTGTCCCTTTAAGGAACTTGCTGATAACCCCTTCTCCAATCCCTCTTGGCGAAAAGATAAAATCCTGGGAATCCTAACTCTACTCCATGAGTAGCCCTTGGATTCGCACCAATAAAGATATTTACGCCATATCTTATGGTAGATATTTCTAGTAACAGGCTTACGTGCCTGAATCAAAGTATCAATGACCGAATCAGAGAACCCTCGCTTAGATAAAATCAAGCGTTCAATCTCCAAGCAGTCACTTGCAGAGAAACTAGATTTGGGTGTTGGAAGGGTCCCTGAATGAGAAGGTCCTGCCTCAATGGAAGCTTCCATGGCGGCAGAGAAGACATGTCCACTAGATCGGCATACAAAGTCCTGCGAGGCCACGCAGGCGCGATTAGAATTACTGAAGCCCTCTCCTGTTTTGATCCGAGCAATCACCTGGGGAAGGAGAGCAAACAGTGGAAACACATAAGCTAGGTTGAACGACCAAGGCACTGCCAAGGCATCTATCAGTTCGGCCTGAGGATCCCTTGACCTGGATCCGTAACTTGGAAGCTTGGCATTCTGACCAGATGCCATCAGATCCAACTCCGGTCTGCCCCATCTGAGTATCAGAGTGGCAAACGCCTCCGGATGGAGTTCCTACTCCCCCGGATGAAACGTCTGTCTGCTTAAAAAGTCCGCTTCCCAGTTGTCCACTCCTGGGTTATAGATTGCTGACAGATAACAAGAGTGGACCTCCGCCCACCGAGTTATCTTGGATACTTCTGTCATCACTAAGGAACTCCTTGTTCCTCCCTGATGATTGATGTAAGCCACAGTCGTGATGTTGTCCGACTGAAAGCGAATGAATTTGGCCGAAGCCAACTGAGGCCACGCCTGAAGAGCATTGAATATTGCTCTCAATTCAAGAATATTGATTGGAAGAAGTGACTACGACTGAGTCCACACACCCTGAACCTTCAGGGAATTCCAGACTGCACCCCAACCTAGTAGGCTGGCGTCCGTTGTCACTATCACCCATGAGGGTCTGCGGAAGCACGTCCCTTGGGACAGATGATCCTGCGACAACCACCAAAGAAGAGAGTCTCTTGTCTCCTGATCCAGATCTATCTGAGGAGACAAATTTGCATAATCTCCATTCCACTGCCTGAGCATGCTCAGCTGTAGTGGCTTGAGATGAAAACGAGCAAACGGAATGATGTCCATTGCCGCCACCATCAATCCAATTACCTCCATGCACTGAGCCACTGATGGCCGAGGATTGGACTGAAGAGCTTGGCATGAATTTAGAATCTTTAACTTTCTGACCTCCGTCAAGAAAATTTTCATAGATATGGAGTCTATTAGAGTTCCCAAGAAGGGAACCATTGTCTGTGGAATTAATTAACTCTTTTCTAGATTCACCTTCTGTTATGTTCTGTGTGTAGTCAGGATTAGAACATTCAGTTGTGTGCTGTTACCTTGTGTCTGATGTCTCTTGCACATATCATGAAGACTCTGCAGCAGAAACTTTAGATAACTTTTATTCAGCTACAACCACATGGCTTATTTACTAGCAGATTCCTCAGTAAAACTAACATGGCTTCTGATGATGTCACAGAGACCCAGACACACCCAGAGGGTGTGGTGAGCTGAGCTTAAAGCTGCAGCACTTCTAACATATAATGATAAAACAAGGTTAGTGCAAAGATACAGTAAAAACTGCAGTAATCTTAACATCCCCTTTTTTCTCAAAAAATAAATAAATATAAAAAAATAAATAAAAATAAAGAACAGACAGTGGATAAGATTGTAACATACAACAAGTAATAGACATACATGTTTATCACTAAACCATACACTTGAACTTAGAACAGTTTATCTGTATAGTCTATGCACAAGACCTAGGTCGCAGCCTAGATTTTAGTCACAGTTATGTTTTCTGCGATAAATCCGCCTTCGGATTAGGTCATTCCTTGCTGAATAATCTCTCACTGAATCCTCACATTGCCATCTAGAAGGTGGCCTTCTGTGTCTAGAGGGCCGTAGAGTATTTGGTTCAGGAGAAATTGTCTGTGGAGGAGTACCCAACGGTTGTTGATCATCTGTGATATTTTGTTGTTGGACAGAATCATTCTGAGGTTGATCTGTTTCAGTTGTGTTCATTGTATTTTCATCCTCAGAAGACTCAGGTGGGCACCACACTCCATGCCAGATATCCTCACCATCTGAATCATTGGATATTTGTGTAGCTGGTTGAGATCTATGTCTCATTTGTTCTACATGGCGGGAAACTGTACCACCCGCTTGTAGTTGAACTTTAAACATTCTGTTGCCCATGCCTTGTATTATGACAGCTGGAATCCATTTATTTGGGCCACGGTAGTTTCTAACCCATACCCTGTCATGAATAACAAATTCTGAAACGCTAGAAGTGTTCAACTCTTGCTTGGAATGTTCTGGTCTAACTTTATCCAGTGGAGTTCTCAGGCGTCTTCCAAACATTAACATTGCAGGTGATAGCCCAGTAGTGGCATGGGGAGTGTTTTGATAGTTAAACAAAAAGTTAGAAAGGGAGTTTGGTTTAAATTTTGATTTGTGAGAGACAGCTAAGTGGCGTTTTAAAGTTTGTACAAATCTTTCAGCCTGTCCATTAGAGGCTGGAAAATATGGAGCTGTCTTACAGTGTTTGATGTTATTTGTAGCTAGAAATGTTTCAAATTCATGTGATATGAACTGTGGACCATTGTCTGAGACTAAAGTTTGTGGCAGTCCAAATCTTGCAAACATACTGGAAAGAACGACAATGGTTTGTTGTGTTGTAGTACTTGACATTTGAACTACTTCTGGCCACTTGGAATGAGCATCCACAGCCACCAAATACATTTGTCCATCCACTGGCCCTGCAAAATCAACATGGATTCTTGTCCAAGGTTCATTTGGCCATGGCCAAGTTTTTGAGATGTCCCTGCTGGGATTCCGCTGTGTCTGTGCACATGCATTGCAAGCAGCTACATAAGAAGCAATATCTGTATCCAATTTAGGCCACCATAAATATTCTCGTGCTCTTTGCTTCATTTTTACTACACCCTGATGTGAGCTGTGTAGTAACTTTAATGCTAATGTGATGCAGTAAGGTCGGAATTATCACTCGTGACCCCCATAACAGACAGCCTGAGTCATGCACAATTTCCTTCTTCCTTGTAAAATATGGCTGAAGGTCAGAGCGAACCACTTTAGGCCACCCATGTTGAACAAAAGACTTAATTTCCTGTAAGGTAGAATCAGAGCATGTATAAGTAGCAATCACTTTGGAATTTAGATTTAAAGGCTGTGGAGGAGTTTCTATAATTTTAGAAGATGCTGTCATGTGATGTACCATTGGTAATCTTGAAAACATATCCACATTCGTATGATCACTGTGGCATCAATATTTAATGGAGTAGTTGTAAGCCGCCAGCTGAAGTGCATAGCGCTGAAGTCGAGCAGCTGTTGTGTTGGAGATACACTTCTGAGGGTGCAGAATGGACAAAAGTGGTTTATGATCCATGATCAGAGTAAAAGGTCTGCCATATATATAAATGTGGAATTTCTTCACAGCCCAAATTATTGCTAAAGCTTCTCAATCAATCTGGGCATAATTTCTCTCAGATGGAGTCAGAGATCTGGACACAAAAGATACAGGACGTTCAGAACCATCGGGCATAATGTGTGAAAGTACTGCGCCTAAACCATATGGTGAAGCATCGCAGGCTAGTACCAAAGGCTTCTTAAGGTCATAGTGGACAAGGAGTCTTGATTCCAGAAGAAGTTGCTTTGAGCGTTCAAATGCTCGTGTACATAAGTCAGTCCAGGCCCACTGGTTTTTACTATCTAAAAGGCGGTGTAGTGGATATAGTAAATGAGCCAAATTTGGTAAAAATCTGTGATAGTAATTGAGCAACCCCAAATAAGAACGTAGCTGAGATACATTAACAGGGGTGGGAGCATGAACCAGCGCTTTCACTTTTTCAGCAGTTGTGTGGAGACCATTCTTGTCCACTACATGTGCACAATATTCTAAACTCTTGCAGAAGAACTCACACTTTTCCATGTTAACTTTCAGTCCAAATTCCTGTATGCGCTGTAAAACAGCTTCAACATTGGCTTTATGAGCAGCATCATTTTCACCAGTGATAAGCATGTCATCTAACATACAGTGGGTATGTGGAATACCTGCCAAGATCTCATCCATTATCCGTTGCCACACTGCAGGTGCTGGGGCAATGCCAAACACCATCCGCGTATACTGAAAAAGTCCTTTGTGAGTGTTGATAGTTAACAGGTGTCTGGAGTTTGGATGCACCTCTAACTGTAAGTATGCTTGATGCAAGTAAATTTTTGTAAATTTTTCACCCCCTGCCAGAGAACTAAACAATTCTTCAATCCGTGGTAAAGGATACTGATCCACAAGTAATTGAGGGTTAAGGCCCACTCTAGGTTCCCATCAAATACAGTCTTATATTTGTGCTTTAGTGAATTAATCCAAGAAGAATTTGAATTGCCACTTTGGTCCAGCAGTTTGTTAAGCGGTAACTGTTGTGGTAACTTTGGCATGCCCAATGCTTGGATCCAGGATCTACCAAACAAAGGTGGTCCTCCTTTAGGAAAAATGTAGAGGCTTAGCTTTTTAGTTATACCATTAAATGTCACTGTAGGTGATACACACCCAATAGGCTTTATTATTTCATGTGAATATGTTTGCATGGTGACAGCTGTTGGAACAATTGGTTGCCTTAGTCCCAGGCGGTTCCAATCAGCAGCTGTGATAACAGAGACTGCTGCTCCTGTATCAACTTCCATAATGAGAGGTTTACCATCTATATTCACCTTTGCTTGCAGTTCTGGAATTTTATTCTCAAGGCTGTAGATCTGTAATGTGTATAATGGTTTGTCTTCCTCTGAATCAGTGTGTGGTGTATCTACTTGCACATGAAAAGCTGCATGTGACTTGCTGCCTTTCTTACTTTTATCTCTGTCTAAGGAACTTCTGCACACTCTCTTTGTATGACCAATCTTCCCACACCCATAGCAGGTGCTGTTCCTAAACCTGCAGGCATTTTCTGTGTGATTTGTGTCACCACATCTGTAACAGGCTGTCTGTGACACTTGTCTAGCTGGATACTGTTTATTTAGGTGCACACTTGTATGAAAAACATCTATTTCCTTATCACAAACTGCCTGTGCTGGGGCCTGGAGCATTTGTGCATCTTTAGTAGCAAGTTCCATGACTGTAGCTATCTCTATAGCATGCTTTAGTGTTAACTCATCCTCTGCTAATAGTCTCTTTTGTACTGTACAATCCATGAGTCCAATAACAAACATATCACGTAAAGCAGTGTTTAAATAATCACCAAATCTGCAGCTACTTGCTAGTTTCTTTAAACTGATCACATAAGTTTTAATGTCCTCATGCTGCAATTGCTTGCATGTGTAAAACTTAAAGCGTTCTGATATCTCTAGAGGCTTAGGTAGGTAGTGGTCAGATAACAGGCAGATCAGGTCAGACAGAGGTTCAGCATTAGGTTTATCTGGTGAAACAATGTCCCTTAATGTAGTGTAAGCTGCTGAGCCTATAGTTGTCAGAAACACAGCCACTTGCTTATCAGCTCCTATGTTATTTGCTGTACAATATAGCTCAAACTGTTCAACCCATGTGTCCCATCTGTCTGTGTCTGCTGCAAACACAGGTAAGGTGCCAATAAGTGCCATTATAGGGTCAGACCACAGATCCTCGTTGCCAGCTGTTATGTTCTGTGTGTAGTCAGGATTAGAACATTCAGTTGTGTGCTGTTATCTTGTGTCCGATGTCTCTTGCACATATCATGAAGACTCTGCAGCAGGAACTTTAGATAACTTTTATTCAGCTACAACCACATGGCTTATTTACTAGCAGATTCCTCAGTAAAACTAACATGGCTTCTGATGATGTCACAGAGACCCAGACACACCCAGAGTGTGTGGTGAGCTGAGCTTAAAGCTGCAGCACTTCTAACATATAATGATAAAACAAGGTTAGTGCAAAGATACAGTAAAAGCTGCAGTAATCTTAACACCTTCCACCCGTGAGTCCTCAGAAAGGACAGAACCATGTCTGTATGAGACTTTGTCAGATGGTAAGATGACGCCTGGATCAGAATATCGTCCAGATAAGGCGCCACTGCAATGCCCCGCGGCCTGAGAACCGCAGGAAGTGACCCTTGAACCTTCGTGAAGATCCTGGGTGCTGTGGCCAATCCGAAGGGAAGTGCCACAAACTGAAAATGTTTGTCCAGAAAGGCAAACCTTAGGAACTGATGATGATCCTTGTGGATAGGAATATGAAGGTAGGCATCCTTCAAGTCCACGGTAGTCATATATTGACCCTCCTGGATCAATGGCAGAATTGTTTGAATAGTCTCCATCTTGAAGGATGGGACTCCGAGAAAATTGTTAAGACTTTTTAGATCTAAAATAGGTCAAAACGTGCCCTCTTTTTTGGGGACCACGAAAAGATTTGAGTAAAACCCCTGCTCCTGTTCCAGTATTGGAACAGGATGAATTACTCCCATAGTAGAGAGGTCTTTTACACAATGAAGAACGCCTCTCTTTTTATCTGGTCTACAGACAATCGTGAAAAAAGAAACCTCCCCCTTGGGAGAGAATTTTTGAATTCCAGTTGATACCCGTGGGCCACGATTTCCAGTGCCCAGGGGTCCTGAACATCTCTTACCCAAGCCTGGGAAAAAGAGAGAAAGTCTGCCCCTACTAGATCCGGTCCCGGATCGGGGGCCGCCCCTTCATGTAGTCTTGGTAGCAGCAGCGGGCTTCTTGGGTTGTTTACCCTTGTTCCAAGCCTGGTTGGGTCTCCAGACGGGCTTGGCCTGAGCAAAAGTCCCTTCCTGTTTAGCGGAAGAAGAGGAAGAAGAGGGGACTCCTTTGAAGTTCCGAAAGGAACAAAAATTATTTTGTTTACCCCTCAGTTTAGCTGTTTTATCCTGAGGCAGGAGATGACCCTAACCTCCCGTGATGTCAGAAATTATCTCTTTCAAGTCAGGCCCGAATAGGGTTTTTCCTTTGAAAGGAATAGCCAAAAGCTTTGACTTAGATGACACATCAGCAGACCAAGATTTTAACCATAACGCTCTATGCGCTAAAATGGCAAATCCGGCATTCTTAGCCGCCAATTTGGCAATCTGAAAGGCGGCATCTGTAATAAAGAATTAGCCAGCTTAAGAGCCTTAATTCTATCAAAAATATCCTCTAAAGGAGTCTCAGTCTTAAGAGATTCTTCTAATGCATCAAACCAGAAGGCCGCCGCAGTGGTAACTGGTACAATGCAGGCCGTCGGTTGTAAAAGGAAACCCTGATGAATAAACAGTTTCTTTAGAAGACCCTCCAATTTCTTATCCATAGGGTCTTTGAAAGCACAACAGTCCTCAATAGGAATAGTTGTACGCTTAGCCAGGGTAGAAATAGCTCCCTCCACCTTAGGGACTGTTTGCCAAGAGTCCCGAACAGTGTCAGATATGGGATACATTTTCTTAAAATTAGGAGAAGGTGAGAACGGGATACCCGGTCTGTCCCATTCCCTCTTAATAATCTCCGAAATTCTCTTAGGAACCGGAAAAAAATCAGTGTAAGCAGATACCTCTAAGTATTTGTCCATCTTACATAATTTCTCTGGTGGCACCACAATAGAGTCACAGTCATCCAGAGTCGCTAAAACCTCCCGAAGTAACAGGCGGAGGTGTTCAAGCTTAAATCTAAAAGACTCAGTCTGAGGCAACACACTTCCCGAATCGGAAAGTTCCCCCTCAGACAGAAGTTCCCTGACCCCCAAATCAGATCCCTGTGAGGGTACATCGGAAATAGCATCAGCAATTATCAGTTATCAGCAATAACAAAGCATCAGAGGACTCAGTATTCACATTGACTGCTGTCCTGCTACATTTGCCCTGTAACACTGGCAACTTAGATAATACCTCTGTAAGGGTAGTAGACATAACTGCAGCCATATCCCGCAGAGTAAATGAATTAGATGCGGTTGAAGAACCCGGCGTCGCTTGTGTGGGCGTTAAAGGTTGTGATGCTTGGGGAGAATTTAGCGGCATACCCTGATTCTCCTCAGACTGAGAATCATCCTTAGCCTTAAATAAAATTTGAGTTTTACATTGTAAGGCCCTTTCAGTACATGAGGGACAAAAAGTAAGTGGGGGTTCCACAATGGCATCTAAACACATAGAACAAGTGATTTCCTCAGGTTCAGACATGTTAAACAGACTAGCAATAGCAATAATAGTCATTCTTAGCTTTATTTATTGACCTTTTAAGGCAAAAAAACATACACAAAAAACGTTACATAAAAAGTGTACTGCGCCTTTAAATAATAAAAGCGCAACAATTTTTCTGTTATCTTTAAAACAGCTTTTATGGCAATAAAAATTATTTTAATGTGCCCAAAATACTCTATAAGCATTGCATCCACTTGCTGAAATGTGTAATAAAGATTATAACATCGATATAACAGATATTTATTTATTATATTAATCCAGGCCCCTGCACCACGCCACATCTCTGCTGTGGCCCCTACCTGCCCCCGGAATACACTGCTGCTGCCTGGGAAGCTTTTCAGGCCCTTCGGAAGTCAAAACAGCTTAGGCCCCACCGGAGTTCAGGACCAGGGCCGCCATCAGGGGGTGACAGGGGTGACTCCTGTCAGGGGCCCAATGAGCCAGGGGGGCCCCATGAGGCAAGAACTAAAAAAAAAAAATTTTTTTTTAATTTTGGCAGCCACCAGTGGGTATTACAGCAGAGTGCTAATTGAGCATGGGAAATGTTATTACAAGGAGTAAAGTATTAGCATTTGAGAGGATTTCTTAGTGTGCACTAAACCACTATGCTCAGTGTGAGACAGACTTGGCACTTTGTACAGAGTGTGCCTGAGTCAGACGGCAGATCACTTTCATTTGAAGAGGAGGTAGGAACTTACTTAGCAAATGTTTTTTATTTCTTTGTGCAATTTTGGATTGTAACTTCAGTGTGGTAGTAGTTGTATGGTGGGGCTAGGGGTCGATTAAAAACACATTTTTTTAGCAGCAGTGTATTTATGATTATTTGACAATGCTGCAGAAATTATATATTTAAAACCATGCAGAAATGTTTCCTCCTCAATACACAAATGGTAGATGCCCTTTTATTATATATATTTATATATATATATTATTTTTTATATTACATTCCAGTTTACTGCCCCTTTATGCAAGGACTTTCCAGATGCAAGGAGGCATTTTATCTAAGATTTTTACATCTGCATAAAATTTTATACTCTCAGACTAAGATTGCTTCCTGTTTGAAATGAGACAGGTTAACTTAAAAATGTTCAGTTTACACTACAGCTGACTTAGTTTTGAAATACATACCAACAAGCCTAAATCCTGCATTTAACCAGATCTAATGGTATGAGTACCACAGCTTATGGTCCCACCAAGACCGTATAGAGTACAGCATTTTCAAAATCCATAAGTACAGCTGACAGATGGGAAAATTTGTACACTATATTTGAAGTGGTGCTCTTGGTTGGGGAAAATGGGGAAAAAAACAAACAAACAAACATATGTCAACCTTTTAAAGGTACTTTTCTTCATCTAGCCATCTACCCAGCTCATTAATGTACAATTTTGAATTCACAGAATTATTTTTGTTTGCACATTTACAAATATGATTATTTAAAAAGTGATCTCTTAATTTCTGCATTTTTTTTATCATGCATGTCACACACTGTTGATTTAGGGGATGCAAGGTGCATAAATGTTTCCTCCTGTGAGTGTTTCTGTGGGTGTATGTGTTTATGTCTTTGTGCTTTCGTTTGTGTCTCTATGTGTATGTATTTTTATCTGTGGGTCTCTCTGTGAGGGTGGGTGTGTATGTCTTTGTGCATTTTCTGCGGATGTATGTGAGGGTGTGTGCATATGTCTTTGAGCTTTTTCTATGGATGTTTCTGTGAGGGTGTTTGTGTGTATGTATGTATGTCTGTGTTTTCTGTGGGTGTCTCTGTGAGGGTGTGTGTATGTCTTTGTGTGTTTTCTGTGGATGTCTCAGTGAGGGTGTGTGTATGTATGTCTTTCTGTGTTTTTCATGTGGTTGTCTCTCTGTATGTGTGTGTGTGTGTGTGTGTCTTTGTGTGTTTTCTGTGGGTGTCTCTGTGTGTGTATGTGTGTATATGTCTTTGTGTGTTTTCTGAGGCTGTCTCTGTCGGTGTTTCCTTGGGTGTATGTGCAAGTTTGAGTTTGTGTGTGTGTGTCCATTGTCTATTCCTTTTTAGGACATTTTGACCTTACTACTAATTATTCACATCTTTCTACAGATTTTGAGACTAACAAGACCTTTCTGGAAGTAACCACTCCACCATTTAACCTTTAAATTATTGTTAGGCAGTTCAGGGCCCTTCCTTTCAGCCACTGCATGCTGTTGTCATCATTTAGTTGTCATCTTCCTTTACAAAAAGATCATCAGAACTCCATATTTTGTTTTCTAAATCTCCTTTTTTTACAAAACTGTAGTCTACCTCATTACTTGTCAGGTCAATGTAAACAAGTGCTAAGTGTCTGTTTGGGTTTCTGTGTCTGAGTGTGTTTCTTTGCGTGTTTGCTAGAGTGTCTATATGTGAATCCTTATGTGTGAGTGAGTTTGTGTGTTTCAGTGTATGAGTGTGTCTGTGTGTGTGTGTGTGTATGTTACTACCTTTACAACATTTCCAAGTTTAAATAGACAATTAAGAATAAAGTGCATATACGTTTTAGTCACTTGGTCAAAAATTGCACATGTCAAGGGAGGGGGGGGGGGGCCCTGATCAATGGTTGAGTCAGGGGCCCCAAAATTTCTAGTGGCGGCCCTGTTCAGGACTCTGCTGCCTATGCGATCCGGATGCTACTGTGCGTCTGAGCGCGCAAAAATAGGCCCTGCCCACCGTGGGCGTAGTTCTAGCCTGACTAAGACCCGCATGGGTTGCAAAGAAATAAAGCAAACATGTCAATCTAATAAGAAAATAAGCCATGTGCCCCTCTTGTAACCACAGATATCATGTGAAAATATCGTAAAAACATAATTTATGTAAGAACTTACCTGATAAATTAATTTCTTTCATATTAGCAAGAGTCCATGAGCTAGTGACGTATGGGATATACATTCCTACCAGGAGGGGCAAAGTTTCCCAAACCTTAAAATGCCTATAAATACACCCCTCACCACACCCACAATTCAGTTTAACGAATAGCCAAGAAGTGGGGTGATAAGAAAGGAGCGAAAGCATCAAAAATAAGGAATTGGAATAATTGTGCTTTAAACAAAAAAATCATAACCACCACAAAAAGGGTGGGCCTCATGGACTCTTGCTAATATGAAAGAAATGAATTTATCAGGTAAGTGCTTACATAAATTATGTTTTCTTTCATGTAATTAGCAAGAGTCCATGAGCTAGTGACGTATGGGATAGCAGATACCCAAGATGTGGAACTTCCACGCAAGAGTCACTAGAGAGGGAGGGATAAAATAAAGACAGCCAATTCCGCTGAAAAATTAATCCACTACCCAAATCAAAAGTTTCAATTTTTATAATGAAAAAAACTTAAATTATAAGCAGAAGAATCAAACTGAAACAGCTGCCCGAAGTACTATTCTACCAAAAACTGCTTCTGAAGAAGAGAAAACATCAAAATGGTAGAATTTAGTAAAATTATGCAAAGAAGACCAAGTTATTGCTTTGCAAATCTGATCAACAGAAGCTTCATTCTTAAAAGTCCAGGAAGTAGAAACTGACCTAGTAGAATGAGCCGTAATCCTCTGAGGCGGGGATTAACCCGACTCCAAATAAGCATGATGAATCAAAAGCTTTAACCAAGATGCCAAAGAAATGGCAGAAGCCTTCTGACCTTTCCTAAAACCAGAAAAGATAACAAATAGACTAGAAGTCTGTCTGAAATCTGAGTAGCTTCAACATAATATTTCAAAACTCTTACCACATCCAAAAAATGTAAGAATCTTACCAAAGAATTCTTAGGATTAGGACACAAGGAAGGGACAATAATTCCTCTACTAATGTTGTTAGAATTCACAACTTTAGGTAAAAATTGAAATGAGGACAGCAAAAACCACCTTACCCTGATGAAAAATCAGAAAAAGGAGATTCACAAGAAAGAACAGATAATTAAAAAACTGTTCTAGCTGAAGAGATGTCTAAAAAGAACAATACTTTCCATGAAAGTAATTAATGTCCAAAGAAAGCATATGCTCAAACAGAAGAGCCTGTAAAGCCTTCAGAACCAAATTAAGACTCCAAGGAGGAGAAATTGGCTTAATGACAGGCTTGATACGAACCAAAGCCTGAACAAAACAATGAATATCAGAAAGATTTAGCAATTCTTACTGTGAAACAGCACAGGAAAAGCAGAGATTTGTCCTTTCAAGGAACATGCAGACACAACCTTTTGAAGAAACTATAAAAACCTAGGAATTCTAAAATAATGCCAAGAGAATTCATAAGAAGAGCATCATGAGATGTAAATCTTCCAGACTCGATAATAAATCCTACTAGACACAGATTTACGAGCCTGCAACATAGTATTAAGCACTGAGTCAGAGAAACTTCTATGACTAAGTACTAAGCGTTAAATTTTCATACCATCAAATTAATAATTTAAATTCCTGATGAAAAAAACGAATGTTAAGATATAAGGTCTGGCCTTAATGGAAGTAGCCAAGATCGGCAACTGGACATCCGAACAAGAACCATATACCAAAACCTGTGTGGCCATGCTGGAGCCACCAGCCACACCAAAGATTGCTCTCTGATGATTTAGAAAATCACTCTTAAAAGAAGAACCAGAGATGAAAAAATATAGGCAGATTGATAATTCCAAGGAAGTGTCAATGCATACACTACTTCCGCCTGAGGATCCCCGGACCTGAATAGGCCCCTGGGAAGTTCCTTGTTTAGATGAGATGCCATCAGATCTATTTCTGAAAGCCCTCACATCTGAAAAATTGAAAAACATATCTGGGTAAAGAGACCATTCTCCCGGATGTAAAGCTTGATTAACAGAGATAATCCGCTTCCCAATTGTCTATACCTTGGAAAAAAAATACTGAAATTAGATAGGAGCTGGATTCAGCCCAAGCAAATATCCGAGATACTTCTGTCACAGCCTAAGGACTGATAGTCCCACCCTGATGATTGACATACGCCACAGTTGTGACATTGTCTGTCTGAAAAAAAAATAAACGTCTCTTCTTCAAAAAGAAACCAACTGAAGAACTCTGAGAATGCACAGAGTTCCAAAATATCAAATGGTAATCTTGCCTCCTGAGATTTCCAAACCCCTTGTGCTGACAGAGATCCTCAGACAGCCTCCCAACCTAAAAGACTCGCATCTGTAGAGATCATGGTCCAGGTTGAAAGAACCGAAGAGACCTGTAGAACTAAATGATGGTGATCTTAACCACCGAATCAAAGACAGTTAAACATTAGGATTCAAAGATATAAAAAGTGATATCCTAGAATCCCTGCACCATTATTCAGCATAAAAAACTGGAAAGGTTTCCTATGAAATGAGCAAAGGGAATCGAATCCAATGCTGCAGCCATGAAACCTAAAACTTCCATGCATATATAGCAACTTGAAGAAAATAATAGAGACTGAAGGTTCCGACAAACGGAACCCAATAAACTTGTCACTTGTCTGTTAGAGACAAAAACATTGACACAATCTATCTGGAAACCTAAAAAAGGTGATCCTTGTGTGAGGAATCAAGGAGCTTTTGATAAAAAGATCCTCTAACCATGTCTTGAAGAAACAACAAAGTTGAATCGTATGAGATTCCGCAGAACGAAAAGACTGAGCCAGTACCACGATACCGTCCAAATAAGGAACACTGAGAACCTTGAAAAGATTCTTAGAGCTGTCGCTACACCAGAAGGAAAAGCAACAAATTGGTAATGCTTGTCAAAAAAAGAGTATCTCAGAAAAAAAAAATAATCTGAATGAAAACAGAAAATGAATATATGCATCTATTGTATCTATTGTAAACAAATAATGCCATCACTGACCAAAAAGGCAGAATAGACCATATAAACACCATTCTAAAAGATTGTATACTTATATGACAATTCAAAAAGATTTTCTATCTTTGGAACAATGAATAGTCTTGAATAAAACCCCAAAACCCAGTTCCTAAAATGAAATTGGAATAAATACTCCAGAAAACTCCAGGTCTGAGCAGCGCTTGAGCCCCAACGGGTGACCAGCCGCACTTCACCAGTACCCAAACATATAGGTCTGAAACACACTTCAGGAAAGTGTTAGTCTTACTGGAATAGCTGGAATATGATAGAGAAAAAAGACTTCTCACAGACGGTTTTACTCTGAATCCTATTCTGTACCCAAAGTCTAAGAAGTTTAGACCGAATAGAACCAAACAAATTTCAAAAAAGTCTTAACCTGCCCCTTACCAGCCAAGCTGGAATAAGAACCGCACCTACAAGCAAATTTGGGGAGCTGACTTTGAACTTTTAAAAGGCTTAATTGAATGAAGAAAAAAACTTCCAATTAAAAACATGTTACTTGGGGAAGAATTCAGGATTCCGTTCCTTAGTAAGAACAGAAAACTTATATAAGCTTAAAGTTTTAGTCTTAGAACTCAATCTTGAAGCCCAGAGTAACAGTTAAAGAATTGAATCCAATTATGAACCAAATAATTGATTATCTTGGAAAAAAAGAAATATGGATTTTAGAAATCAAATTAGCATTCCAAGATTGAAATCACAAAGTTCTTCTAGCTAAAATAGCTAAAGACATAGATTAAACCTCATTTGCGAAAATATTTAATAAAATTACAACACAAATGAAATTATTAGCATGTTAATCAAGTTAAAGGACCAGTCAACACACTGGACTTGCATAATCTACAAATGCAAGATAACAAGACAATGCAATAGCACTTAGTCTGAACTTCAAATGAGTAGTAGATTTTGTCCTTTTAACAATGCTAAACAAATCATAATCCGATACTTGATCTTAAAGTATCCAACCAGAAAGATGAAGCAATTGCAACATCAGCCAAATAAATTACAGGTCTAAGAAAAGTACCTGAAAATAATTTTCCTTAAATAAGATACAACCATCTGAAGGAAAAAAATAAATACTATTTGCTATAAGAATAATAGTATATTTAGCAGGAGTAGAGATAGCCCCATTAACTTGGGGAATCTTTCCTCAAAACTGAAAACTAACTGCCGGCAAAGAATACAATTTAAAAACCTTAAAGAATGACTAAAAGAAAATTCTCAGCATATTCCATTCCCTAGTATCAGGAACTGGAAAAAAACCTCTGAAGAAACCACAGAAGATAAATAAGCAGAATTTAAATGTTAGCTAGTCTTTAAAATCAAAAGTACTAGTTACTTCAATATTCAAAATAATCAACACCTTTTGAACAAAGAACAAATGTACTCTATTAAAAAATAAAAAAGTAGATTTGTTAGTGTCAATATCTGATGAAGAAAAATTCTGAATGAGAAAAAACACCATCAGAGAAGGATAATTCATTATGTTGTTGGTCATTTGAAACTTCATCAACTAAAAAAGAAGTTTGAAAAAGACCTAAAAATTTTATTAGAAGGCGGGATGTCAGAAAAAGCCTTTAAAATAGAATCAGAAAAATATTCTTATAAATTTCTAAGTATATATTGTACATAAGATGTAAAAAGAATAGCAACATATAAAGCATAAATACTAATGGATTCTGCATGTAAAAGTTTATCATGATAACTTATTACAAACCATAGCTAAAGATAAACATTCATAACATTAAAATAAATGAACTTAGCTTTGGTAGGACTGATATCAGTCAACAGGAATCCCTCAGCATTTCTTGATACAGGAACAGTGTTTGAAATATCTTGCAATATGTAATAGAAAAAAACAACATATAAAGCAAAATGATCAAATTCCTTAAATGACAGTTTCAGGAATGGGAAAAAAATGCAAAACAAACAAGCCTCTAGTAACCAGAAGCAACAAAAAAATGAGACTTAAATAATGTGAAAAAAAGTGGCACTAAGTATAACGCCCACATTTTTTGGCGCCAAGAATGACGCCCACATTTTTTTGCGCAAAAAAACGTCTGTAACACACATTCGTCAAAAAATGAGGCAACCATGAACAAACTTCCGGCGTCAACTATGGCGCCGGAAATGACAAAAATTTTGCGCCAAAAAAGTTTACGCCAAAAATGACGCAATAAATTAAAGCATTTTCTGCCCTCGCGAGCCTAACAGCCCGCAAGGAAAAAAGTCAATTTGAATATTTTTAAGGTAAGAAAAAAACAGAATTTATGCTTACCTGATAAATTACTTACTCCAACGGTGTGTCCGGTCCACGGCGTCATCCATTACTTGTGGGAAATATTCTCCCCCACAGGGAAAGGCAAGGAGAGCACACAGCAAGAGCTGTCCATATAGCTCCCCCTCTGGCTCCGCCCCCCAGTCATTCGACCAACGGTTAGGAGAAAAAGGAGAAACTATAGGGTGCCGTGGTGACTGTAGTGTATAAAGAAAAATTTTTCAACCTGATTAGGAAACCAGGGCGGGCCGTGGACCGGACACACCGTTGGAGAAAGTAATTTATCAGGTAAGCATAAATTCTGTTTTCTCCAACATTGGTGTGTCCGGTCCACGGCGTCATCCATTACTTGTGGGAACCAATACCAAAGCTTTAGGACACGGATGAAGGGAGGGAGCAAATCAGGTTACCTAAACGGAAGGCACCACGGCTTGCAAAACCTTTCTCCCAAAAATAGCCTCCGAAGAAGCAAAAGTATCAAATTTGTAGAATTTGGCAAAAGTGTGCAGAGAAGACCAAGTCGCTGCCTTACATATCTGGTCAACAGAAGCCTCGTTCTTGTAGGCCCATGTGGAAGCCACAGCCCTAGTAGAGTGAGCTGTGATACGGTCAGGAGGCTGCCGTCCGGCAGTCTCATAAGCCAAGCGGATAATGCTTTTCAGCCAGAAAGAGAGAGAGGTAGCAGTAGCTTTTTGACCTCTCCTCTTACCAGAGTAAACGACAAACAAGCAATCTTTTGTTGCTTCTAAATAGAACTTTAAAGCACGAACAACATCTAAATTGTGTAATAAACGTTCCTTCTTTGAAACTGGATTCGGACACAGAGAAGGAACAACTATTTCCTGGTTGATGTTCTTGTTGGAAACAACTTTTGGAAGAAAACCAGGCTTAGTACGCAAAACAACCTTATCTGAATGAAAAACCAGATATGGTGGATTATACTGCAAAGCAGATAATTCAGAAACTCTTCTAGCAGAAGAAATAGCAACCAAAAACAGAACTTTCCAAGATAATAACGTAATATCTATGGAATGTAAAGGTTCAAACGGAACCCCTTGAAGAACTGAAAGAACTAAATTTAGACTCCAAGGAGGAGTCATGGGTCTGTAAACAGGCTTGATTCTAACCAAAGCCTGAACAAAAGCTTGTACATCTGGCAAAGCTGCCAGTTGTTTGTGCAACAAGACAGATAAAGCAGAAATCTGTCCTTTTAGAGAACTAGCTGACAACCCTTTATCCAAACCTTCTTGGAGAAAGGAGAGAATCTTTGGAATTTTAATCTTACTCCAGGAGAATGCTTTGGATTCACACCAACAGATATATTTTTTCCATATTTTATGGTAAATCTTTCTAGTCACAGGTTTTCTGGCTTGGACCAGAGTATCTATCACAGAATTTGAAAACCCACGCTTGGATAAAATCAAGCGTTCAATTTCCAAGCAGTCAGCTGCAGAGAAACTAGATTTGGATGTTCGAATGGACCTTGTACTAGAAGATCCTGTCTCAAAGGTAGCTTCCATGGTGGAGCCGATGACATATTCACCAGGTCTGCATACCAAGTCCTGCGTGGCCACGCAGGAGCTATCAGAATCACCGAGGCCTTCTCCTGTTTGATCCTGGCTAAGAGCCTGGGAAGGAGAGGAAACGGTGGAAACACATATGCTAGGTTGAACGACCAAGGCGCCACTAATGCATCCACTAGAGTCGCCTTGGGATCCCTGGATCTGGACCCGTAGCAAGGAATCTTGAAGTTCTGACGGGACGCCATTAGATCCATGTCTGGAATGCCCCATAATTGGGTTAACTGAGCAAAGACCTCCGGATGGAGTTCCCACTCCCCCGGATGGAAAGTCTGACGACTCAAATAGTCCGCCTCCCAGTTGTCTACTCCTGGGATGTGAATAGCAGATAGATGGCAGGAGTGATTCTCTGCCCATTGGATTATCTTGTTTACTTCCTTCATCGCTAGGGAACTCTTTGTTCCCCCCTGATGATTGATGTACGCAACAGTCGTCATGTTGTCCGACTGAAATCTTATGAACCTGGCTTCCGCTAGCTGAGGCCAAGCCAGGAGCGCATTGAATATAGCTCTTAGTTCCAAAATATTTATTGGGAGAAGCGACTCTTCCCGCGACCATAGGCCCTGAGCTTTCAGAGAGTCCCAGACCGCGCCCCACCCCAAGAGGCTGGCGTCGGTTGTGACGATGACCCACTCCGGTCTGCGGAAACTCATTCCCTGAGACAGGTGATCCTGGGTCAACCACCAGAGAAGTGAGTCCCTGGTTACCTGGTCTACTTGAATTTGGGGAGACAAGTCTGTATAGTCCCCATTCCACTGATTGAGCATGCACAGCTGTAATGGTCTTAGATGAATTCGAGCAAAAGGAACCACGTCCATTGCTGCGACCATTAGTCCTATTACTTCCATGCATTGAGCTATGGAGGGTTGAGGAATAGAGTGAAGAACTCAACAAGCGTTTAGAAGCTTTGTCTTTCTGACTTCTGTGAGAAAGATCTTCATTTCCACAGAATCTACTATTGTTCCCAGAAAAGGAACCCTTGTGGACGGTGACAGTGAACTTTTTTCTATGTTCACCTTCCACCCGTGAGATCTGAGAAAGGCCAACACAATGTCTGTATGAGCCCTCGCTTTGGAAAGAGACGACGCTTGGATTAGGATGTCGTCTAGATAAGGTGCTACAGCGATGCCCCTCGGCCTTAGGACCGCTAGAAGGGACCCTAGCACCTTTGTGAAAATTCTGGGAGCGGTGGCTAAACCGAATGGAAGAGCCACAAACTGGTAATGTTTGTCCAGAAAGGCGAACCTCAGGAACTGATGATGAGATTTGTGGATTGGGATATGCAGATACGCATCCTTTAGATCCACGGTAGTCAAAAATTGACCCTGCTGGATTGTCGGTAAGATTGTCCGAATGGTTTCCATCTTGAAGGATGGAACTCTGAGGAACTTGTTTAATATCTTTAAATCCAGAATTGGCCTGAAAGTTCCCTCTTTTTTGGGAACCACAAACAGGTTTGAGTAAAAACCTAGACCTTGTTCCCCGGAGGGGACTGGGTTTATCACTCCCATCTTTGATAGGTCTCTTACACAAAGTAAGAATGCCTGTTTCTTTATTTGGTCTGAAGATAAGCGAGACAGGTGGAACCTTCCCTTTGGAGGAAGTCCCTTGAATTCTAGCAGGTATCCCTTGGAGACTATCTCTAGTGCCCAGGGATCCAGAACATCTCTTGCCCAAGCCTGAGCGAAGAGAGATAGTCTGCCCCCTACCAGATCCGGTCCCGGATCGGGGGCTACCCCTTCATGCTGTCTTGGTAGCAGCAGCAGGTTTCTTGGTTTGTTTACCCTTTTTCCAGCCTTGCATGGGCTTCCAAGCGGGTTTGGGCTGGGCCGCGTTACCTTCTTGTCTAGCGGCAGTGGAGTTATTAGCCGGTCTGTTCCTGAAATTGCGAAAGGAACGAAAATTAGACTTGTTCTTAGTCTTAAAAGGCCTATCCTGTGGGAGGGCATGGCCCTTACCCCCAGTGATGTCTGAAATAATTTCCTTCAATTCCGGCCCAAAAAGGGTCTTACCCTTGAAAGGAATATTCAGTAACTTAGTCTTGGACGACACATCTGCCGACCAGGATTTTAGCAAAAGCGCCCTCCGCGCTACTATAGCAAAACCTGAGTTTTTCGCCGCCAATTTCGTTATTTGAAAGGCGGCATCCAATATAAAGGAATTAGCTAACTTTAATGCGTGAATTCTGTCCATGACTTCTTCATAGGAAGTCTCTTTCTGGAGCGACCTTTCTAGTTCCTCGAACCAAAAGGATGCCGCTGAAGTGACAGTAATAACACACGTAGCTGGTTGAAGGATGAACCCTTGCTGAACAAAAATCTTTTTAAGCAATCCTTCCAATTTTTTATCCATAGGATCTTTGAAAGCGCAGCTGTCCTCTATAGGAATAGTTGTGCGCTTCGCTAGTGTTGAAACAGCTCCCTCAACCTTCTGGACCGTTTGCCATGCGTCCCTTCTAGGGTCTACTATGGGAAACATTTTCTTAAATATAGGAGGTGGGGCAAAGGGTACACCTGGCTTCTCCCACTCCTTTTCCACTATGTTCGCTACCCTCTTAGGTATTGGAAAAGCGTCGTCGTGCACTGGGACCTCTAAAAATTTGTCCAATTTGCACAACTTCTCTGGTACTACCATAGAATCACAGTCATCCAGAGTAGCTAATACCTCCTTAAGCAAAGCGCGGAGATGTTCTAGCTTAAACTTAAATGCTACTATATCAGGTTCTGCCTGTTGGGAAATTTTTCCTGAGTCTGAAATTTCACCCTCAGACAGCCCTTCCCTTACAGCCAATTCCGATTGATGCGAGGGTAAAATAGATAAGGCATCGTCAGCGTCTGATTGTTCATCCTTTTTATCTGTATTTAAAACTGAACAATCACGCTTTCTCTGAAAAGCTGGCAGTTTGGATAAAAGATTTGCTATAGAATTATCCACTACTGCTGATAATTGTTGCATAGAAATAAGCACTGGCGCGCTAGGTGTCGCCTGCGCGGGCAAAGCTGGTGTAGACACAGAAGGAGAGGATGTAGAGCTATCCCCACTACCTTCATTAGATAAATCATCTTGGGCAACATTATGAAAAATAACAGAGCTGTCCTGATTTTGTTTGGACGCTATGGCGCAATTATCACAAACACTCGAAGGGGGAACCACATTTGTCTCTATACACACAGAACATAGGTTATCTGATGGCACAGACATGTTAAACAGATTTAGGCAGGCAAACAATGCAATAAAAACGATTTTAAACAAAAACGTTACTGTCTCTTTAAATAATAAAATGACACACTTTATTTCTGAATGTTCAAAAAACTATGAAGGCTATATCCGATTTTTCTGAAATTTGGACCCCAGTGTCTTAATGCTTAGAAAGTATTGTACAGCAAATATGGAGACTCTAGCTCTTAAAACAAGCAAACCGGAGCTAATTGTTGGATTTAAGCGTTTTTATACACCACAATCCCAGCTACAGCCTTGCTGCAGCTTTTTACCTTCCTTAGGGGTCAACCATTCACAGAAAAAAACCTTTTGGAGTCACTTTCTGAGCCACAGGACCCTCTCACATGAATCTGCATGCACTGCCTTGAAATCAACTGCGCAGCTGAAGCGCCAAAATGAGGCTTCCTCCCTCAGCACACTAGAGTGAAGGGGCCTTCCTAACTAGATTTAGGTGCCTAAAACAAGCCAGATCAATAAAAAAACGTTCCCAAGTGTATGTGAGCTTATAAAATATTTCAAATGGTATAATATTGTAATAAAAACCAATCGATTTGGCCCCTAACAGTGTCTACCAGCATAAAAAAACAAAAAGGGGAAGCCTGTTATCTTTTTTGCTGAGGTGAAAGAAAAATGGCTTACCGTTTCCCCTGAGGGGAAAAATGACTGTCATCTAGCATTAGCCTGTGTTGTTAGAAGGAGACTAGTCATACCTGAAGCAGATGAGTCTGCAAACTGTTACCCCCAACTGAAGTTCTCTTGTTTCAACAGTCCTGCGTGGTAACAGTAATGGATTTTAGTTACTTGTGCTAAAATCATAGCCCTCTTAAACAGAAATCTTCATCACTTTTCTGTTATAGAGTAAATAGTACAAGCCAGCACTATTTTAAAATAACAAACTCTTGATAGAAGAATAAAAAACTAAAACTAACACCACAAACTCCTCACCATCCCCGTGGTAGATGCTACTTGTTCAGAGCGGCAAGGAGAATGACTGGGGGGCGGAGCCAGAGGGGGAGCTATATGGACAGCTCTTGCTGTGTGCTCTCCTTGCCTTTCCCTGTGGGGGAGAATATTTCCCACAAGTAATGGATGACGCCGTGGACCGGACACACCAATGTTGGAGAAATATTAATTCATAAGCATTTTCCCAAAAAAATTAAACTGACAGTCTGAAAGAAGGAATACTGAATATCCTGAATCATGGCAAATATAAGTATAAAACATATATTTAGAACTTTACAGATAAAGTGCCCAACCATAGCTTAGAGTGTCATAAATAAAATAAGACTTACTTACCCTAAGACACTCATCTACATATAGTAGATAGCCAAACCAGTACTGAAACGAGAATCAGTAGAGGTAATGGTATATAAGAGTATATCGTCGATCTGAAAAGGGAGGTAGGAGAAGAAATCTCTACAACCGATAACAGAGAACCTATGAAATAGATCCCCTAGAGGAAGACCATTGTATTCAAATAGGCAATACTCTCTTCACATCCCTCTGACATTCACTGCACTCTGAGAGGAAAACCGGGCTTCAGCCTGCTGCAAAGCGCATATCAACGTAGAATCTAGCACAAACTTACTTCACCACCTCCATGGGAGGCAAAGTTTGTAAAACTGAATTGTGGGTGTGGTAAGGGGTGTATTTATAGGCATTTTAAGGTTTGGGAAACTTTGCCCCTCCTGGTAGGAATGTATATCCCATACGTCACTAGCTCATGGACTCTTGCTAATTACATAAAAGAAAAACACTGCACTCCCTTAGGCCAGTGATAAAAATAACAATGACCGCCCTTAACTGCAGCTCCCAGTGTCTAGCCCTTCTTAAATAAGCCTCAAAGATATATTTTACATACTTTGGCAATTAAAATAAAGGGATTCCAGATACACCATTTCCTTACATATAGTGTAAACTGCTTACCCCTCCCCACATAGGGAATAATGCCAGCCTGTTCTGATGCATCAAGTCTCCCCAGAAACAAAAGACTGAACATACCTCAATGCTGCTTGTAGCATGACACCGTTCTCCACACTGAAGATTTTTCTTTACACTACCTTCAGTTGTGCTATGGGAACCATCATGGATCCTAGATAAAGCTTGCTAAGATCATCAACATCAGGGCAGAAAATAAGATGTCTCCACTCCTCCTGGGAAGTAATAGACTGACGATTTCTCCCTGAGAAAAATAGTACTCACTGGCAGCATTTTCAAATAAAAAACTTCTTGATTGAAGAATCTAAACTAACACCTCACTTTACCTCTTCCTATCTAACACAGGCAAAGAGAATGACTGGGGAAGGGAGGAGCTATATATACAGCTCTGCTGTGGTGCTCTTTGCCACTTCCTGCTAGCAGGAGGTTAAATCCCACAAGGATGAAATCCGTGGACTCGTCATAAGTATCTTTATTTGAAAAAGCAGGAATGTAAGCTTAGGAGCTACATTTAGCCACTAATCAGCAAGTGCTACCCAGGTCTGAACCAAAAATGATCCAGCTCTTAAGCTTATATTCCTGCTTTTCAAATAAAGATACCAAGAGAACAAATAAACATTGATAATAAGAAGTAAATTAGAAAGTTGCATGCTCTATCTGAATCATGAAAGACACAATTTGGGTTTCATATCCCTTTAAGTGCTTTTGCATTTTCTTTTTATTATGCATTTGTTAAATATGCCATTATACTGTATTTAATGGTCCCTTAATCAGAGGAGATTAGTAAAATCCTTACATTTTTCAAACCAGCTGCTATGTCGTTTTCTTTGAACCTTTATGGCCTCTTTGAAGGTTTTGCATTGTTTCCTGAAAATGAAAAATATAGGAACCATTATAAGAGCAAATGTAGTTACTGATATAAGCTCTTATCACCATCACCTTGTCACAGAAAGCCCAAAGCAGGCCAGCATATGAGAATATCATCCTATAGCACAGATCAGTCACTCGGTCATTTCTGCTGGGTCAGCTCTGCCAAAGAAGGATGATCCATAAAGTGATGGTAAATCTTAGCGTTTTTGAAATGCTAGGATTTACCGATGCAATAAATAAAGGTGACTTTCAGTCATGAAGTATAAAATACATCATGCTGAAAGTTCTTTTATTTGACTGCAGTGTATGTCGTGCTGACAGCCTCAGACCTCCCATGGCCAAATACTATTTTTCAGTGAAGTGATCTTAGCCAACAGCATGCTAGCTATCCAGCATAGTGCCAGCTGGGCCACGCGGCTATTGGCTAAGAGGTGGAAACGTCACCTCATTGAAAAAATAGCTTTCTTCTATGGGCGGCCTGAGGCGCTCAGCGCCGCATACGCTACAGGCAAATCAAGGAACTTTCAGTATGAAGTATTTTATGCTTCATAACTGAAAGTCCCCTTTATATCTTACACTGGTAAATCCTAGTGTTTCAAAAATGCTAGGATTTACCATCACTTTAAGCAGACGTTATCACCTAAAACATATTGGGGTAGATTTATTAAGAAGCGTATGCTGCTGTTTCTGCACAAGCTTTCCGGCTCACCGGAAACATAAGTTAAGAAGCAGTGGTCTTAAGACCGCTACTCCTTAACTCGTCCGCCACCTCTGAGATGGCGGTCTGCAATCATCCCAATCATATAATTGACACCCCCTGCAAGGGGCGGCATTGTGCAAGCATTTCACAAGAAATGCTTTTGCAATAATAAATGCCAACAGCATATGCTGTCGGCATTTATCGATGTCGGGCGGACATGATCCGCTGCAGCAGATCATGTCCTCCCGACACTTGATAAATCTACCCCACAGGCACAGTTTTAGGACTACACATTACACTGTGGCTACACATTACACTTGTGTTTTTCCCTAATTTCTAGAAGCTTTAATTAGTGCAGTTTAATACTAATGTGTTAATACTGTGCTCTGTATGATTTGTGGTGTTAACACAATTAGTTGGCGTATAGAGAGGACCGTGGTGATAAAGAACTAATCATTACACTAATCTAACAATAAGCCTGTGTGTATGACAGTGCTAGGCAGCTCCTGGGGAAGAATTACACATTTGCTATCTAATATAAAACTGCAGAAAGGATAATATTAGCTGAGCTAGAAAATGTACTTAATAATGAGCAATGCTGCAGTTTAATATTTCAGTTTTTAAATTTAAGTTGAGGATTCCACAACTGTATATCTGTTGCCAATACAGGAATTATTTAAACAGACACGTACATTTGTCACTTTTGTTTAGCATCGAATGGCGAATATGGCGGCCGCCAGCAGCATCCGACGCTTTTACGTAGTCGGATTTCTTCTTGAGAAAGTTCAACACACAAAGATCTTTGCAGATCCAGAAGTAGCAATTTCACAAGAAGAAAGAACCGAATGCTGCCGGTGGTGGCCATATTTGGAAAGTAACAAATGCTCATGCATACAGGCTAGTATAAGTGAGAGGGAGAAAGCAGACCCACATGTAAATGCCATACTCTCTTTTTATTAATAAGAAAGCATTAAAGGGATAGTCTAGTCAAAATGTAACTTTCATGATTCAGATAGAGCATTAAATTTTAAGCTACTTTTGAATTTACTTTATTATCCATTTGTTTTCATTATCTTGGTATCTTTATTTGAAAAAGCAAAAATGTAAGTTTAGGAGCTGGCCCATTTTTGGTTCAGCACCTGGGTAGCGCTTGCTGATTGTTGGCTACATTTAGACACCAATCAACAAGCGCCACCCAGGTGCTGAATCAAAAATGAGGCCTGCTCCTACGCTTACATTTTTGCTTTTTCAAATAAAGATACCAAGAAAACAAAGAAAAATTGATAATAGGAGTAAAATAGAAAGTTGCTGCTCTATCTGAATCATAAAAAGGAAATTTATGCTTACCTGATAAATTTATTCTTTTACGATATGACGAGTCCACGGATTTCATCCTTACTTATGGGATATCGCATCCTGGTCAGCAGGAGGAGGCAAAGAGCTCCACAGTAGAGATGCATAAATAGCTCCTCCCTTCCCCCCAACCCAGTCATTCGACCGAAGTTAGGAAGAAAAAGGAAAAGCCAAGGAGCAGAGGTGACTGAAGTTTAACAAAAATAAAAACCTGTCTTAGAAAATGACAGGGTGTGCCGTGGACTCGTCATATCGTAAAAGAAATACATTTATCAGGTAAGTATAAATTTCCTTTACTTTTACAAGATATGACGAGTCCATGGATTTCATCCTTACTTATGATATACAATACCAAAGCTATAGAACACAGATGAAAGGGAGGGACAAGACAGGAACCTAAACGGAAGGCACCACTGCTTGAAGAACCTTTCTCCCAAAAACAGCCTCACACGAGGCAAAAGTATCAAATTTGGAAAATTTGGAAAAAGTATGAAGAGACGACCAAGTTGCAGCCTTGCAAATCTGTTCAACAGAAGCATCATTTTTAAATGCCCATGAGGAAGCCACAGCCCTAGTAGAATGAGCCATAATTTGCTCTGGAGGCTGCTATCCAGCAGTTTCATATGCAACACGGATGATACTCTTCAGCCAAAAAGAAAGAGAGGTAGCCGTAGCTTTCTGATCCCTAAGTTTCCCAGCAAAAACAAATAATGAAGATGTTTGACGAAAATTCTTAGTCGCCTGCAAGTAGAACTTCAAGGCACGGACTACATCCAAATTATGTAACAAACGTTCCTTCTTAGAAGAAGGGTTAGGACACAAGGAAGGAACAACAATTTCCTGATTAATATTCTTGTTAGAATCAACCTTAGGAAGAAAACCAGGTTTAGTATGTAATATCACCTTATCAGAATGGAAAATAAGATGGGGAGAATCACATTGTAAAGCCGAAAGCTCAGAAACTCTGCGAGCAGAAGAAATAGCAACCAAAAATAAAACTTTCCATGATAATAGCTTAATATCTATGGAATGCATAGGTTCAAACGGAACCCCTTGAAGAACATTAAGAACTAAATTCAAACTCCAAGGAGGAGTAATAGGTCTAAACACAGGCCTGGATTCTAATCAGAGCCTGACAAAAAGATTGAACATCTGGAACATCTGCCAGACGCTTGTGTAACAAAATAGACAAAGCAGAAATCTGTCCCTTTAAAGAACTTGCTGACAACCCTTTCTCCAATCTTTCCTGGAGAAAAGATAAAATCCTGGGAATCCTAACTCTACTCCATGAGTAGCCCTTGGATTCGCACCAATAAAGATATTTACACCATATCTTATGGTAAATTTTTCTAGTAACAGGCTTGCGTGCCTGAATCAAGGTATCAATGACCGCATCAGAGAACCCCCGCTTAGATAAAATCAAGCGTTCAATCTCCAAGCAGTCAGCTGCAGAGAAATTAGTTTCGGATGATGGAAGGGTCCCTGAATGAGAAGATCCTGCCTCAATGGAAGCTTCCACGGGGCAGAGAGGACATGTCCACCAGATCGGCATACCAAGTCCTGCAAGGCCACGCAGGAGCGATCAGAATAATCGAAGCCCTCTCCTGGTTGATCCGTGCAATCACCGGGGGAAGGAGAGCAAACGGTGGAAACACATAAGCTAGGTTGAACGACCAAGGCACTGCCAAGGCATCTATCAGCTCGGCCTGAGGATCCCTGGACCTGGATCCGTATCTTGGGAGTTTGGCATTCTGACGAGACGCCATCAGATCCAATTCCGGTCTGCCCCACCTGAGAATCAGGGTGGCAAAGACCTCCGGATGGAGTTCCCATTCCCCCGGATGAAACGTCCGTCTGTTTAAAAACTCTGCCTCCCAGTTGTCCACTCCTGGGATGTAGATTGCTGACAGAAAACAAGAGTGAGTCTCCGCCCACTGAATTATCTTGGATACTTCTGTCATCACTAAGGAACTCCTTGTTCCTCCCTGATGATTGATGTAAGCCACAGTCGTGATGTCGTCCGACCGAAATCGGATAAACCTCGCCGAAGCCAACTGAGGCCAAGCCTGAAGAGCATTGAATATTGCCCTCAACTCCAGAATATTGATTGGAAGTAGAGACTCCGACCGAGTCCACACACCCTGAGCCTTCAGGGAATTCCAGACTGCACCCCATCATAGTAGACTGGCGTCCGTTGTCACTATAACCCATGAGGGTCTGCGGAAGCACATCTCTTGGGACAGATGATCCTGCGACAACCACCAAAGAAGCTCTCTCCTGATCCAGATCTATCTGAGGAGACAAATCTGCATAATCTCCATTCCACTGCCTGAGCATGCTCAGTTGTAGAGGCCTGAGATGAAAACGAGCAAACGGAATGATGTCCATTGCCGCCACCATCAATCCGATAACCTCCATGCACTGAGCCACTGATGGCCGAGGATTGGACTGAAGGGCTCCGCATGAATTCAAGATCTTTAACTTTCTGACCTCCGTCAAGAAAATTTTCATGGATATAGAGTCTATTAGAGTTCCTAGGAAAGGAACCCTTGTCTGTGGAATGAGTGAACTTTTTTCTAGATTCACTTTCCACCCGTGAGTCCTTAGAAAGGACAGAACCATGTTGGTATGAGACTTTGTCAGTTGATAAGACGACGCCTGGATTAGAATATCGTCCAGATAAGGTGCCACTGCAATGCCCTGCGGTCTGAGAACCGCTAGCAGAGACCCTAGAACCTTCGTGAATATCCTGGGTGCCGTGGCCAGCTTGAAAGGAAGAGCCACGAACTGGAAATGTTTGTCCAGAAAGGCAAACCTTAGGAACTGGTGATGATCTTTGTGGATAGGAAGATATGCATCCTTTAAATCCACACTAGTCATATATTGACCCTCCTGGATCAACGGAAGAATGTCCGAATCGTCTCCATCTTGAAGGATGGAACTCTGAGAAACTTTTTTAGACTCTTGAGATCTAAAATGGGTCGGCACGTTCCCTCTTTTTTGGGAACTACAAAAAGATTTGAGTAAAAGGCCTTCCCCTGTTCCTGTATTGGAACGGGACAAATTACTCCCATGGTGGAGAGGTCTTCTACACAACTTAAGAACGCCTCTCTTTTTATCTGGTCTACAGACAATCGTGAAAGATGAAATCTTCCTCTGGGGAAGGAATTTTTGAACTCCAACTGATACCCTTGAGACACAATTTCTAGTGTCCAGGGATCCTGAAGGTCTCTTATCCAAGCCTGGACAAAAAGAGAAAGTCTGCCCCCTACTAGATCCGGTCCCGGATTGGGGGCCGCCCCTTCATGCTGTCTTGGTAGCTGTAGCGGGCTTCTTAGGTTGTTTACCCTTGTTCCGAGCCTGGTTGGGTCTCCAGACGGACTTGGCTTGTGCAAAATTCCCTTCCTGTTTAGCAGAAGAGGAAGAGGGGACTCCCTTGAAATTTCAAAAGGAAGGAAAATTACTCTGTCTACCCCTTTACTTAGATGTTTTATCCTGAGGTAGGAGGTGACCCTTACCTCCCGTAATGTCAAAAATTATCTCTTTCAAGTCAGGCCCGAATAGGGTCTTTTCTTTGAAAGGAATAGCCAAAAGCTTGGATTTAGAGGACACATCCGCAGACCAAGATTTTAACCATAAGGCTCCGCACGCTAGAATGGAAAATCCTCCATTCTTAGCCGCCAATTTGGCGATCTGAAAGGCGGCATCCGTAACAAAAGAATTAGCCAGCTTAAGGGCCCTAATCCTATCCATAATTTCCTCTAAAGAAGTCTCAGTCTTAAAAGACTCTTCTAAGGCGTCAAACCAAAAGGCAGCCGCCATTGTGACTGGTACAATGCAGGCCGTCGGTTATAATAGAAACCCTTGATGAACAAATAGCTTTTTTAGAAGACCCTCCAACTTTTTATCCATAGGGTCTTTGAAAGCACAACTGTCCTCAATAGGGATAGTCGTACGCTTAGCCAGGGTAGAAATAGCTCCATCCACCTTAGGGATCGTTTGCCAAGAGTCCCGAACGGTATCAGGTATAGGGTACATTTTCTTAAACATAGGGGAAGGTGAGAACGGGATACCCGGTCTTTCCCATTCCCTAATAACTTCCGAAAATCTCTTAGGAACTGGAAAAAACATCAGAATAAGATGGAACCTCTAAATACTTGTCCATCTTACACAATTTCTCTGGAGGGACCACAATAGAGTCACAGTCGTCCAGAGTCATTAAAACCTCCCGTAGTAACAGGCGGAGTTTAAATCTGAAAGACATTACTTCTGAATCTGTCTGAGGTAAAGCACTCCCTGAGTCTGACAGTTCCCCTCAGACAGGGCCTCCCTACCCCCCAAATCAGAGCCCTGGGAGGGTACATCGGAGACCGCAATCAGAGCATCAGAAGTTGCAGGGACCCCATGGTCCTCTGCCCTGCTGGGTTTACCTTGAAAAACTGGTAATTTAGATAAAACTTCTGAAAGAGTGGCTAAGATAACTGCAGCCATATCTTGCAGAGTAAATGAAGCAGACGCAGTGGAAGAAAACTGCGTCGCTTGAGTGGGCGTTAAAGACTGTGACGCTGGGGAAGAAAGTTGCGGCATATACTGAATTTCCTCAGGTATCTTTATGAAAAAAAATCTTTTCTTTGCACTGTAAAGCTTTTTCAATACATGCGGGACAAAGTGTAACTGGGGGTTCCACATCGGCATCTAAACACATAGGACATGTGTTTTGCTCCATGTCCTCTGTGATGTACAGAAAGGCAATAGTAAACTTGGATTACGTCTCTAAAATCTTGCTAATCCAATTGAACTGCTGTGTCTTTAAAGCCACCCACTGTAAAAAACGTTCTCTTTTATATATAAGGAACTAGACAGAGAGAGGCTTCTTCTTAAGTATAGCTAACTCTATAACGTAGCTTTAAAACAATTTGGACACAAGGAAACCGTTTATGACCTTTGCATATAAAAAAGAAAAATACAGTCACCCTGCCGCAGCTCTGCTGCGGCTCCTACCTGCCTCCACGCTTTCAACTAAAATCTCTTGCCCGGAGAACCTAGTATCGCTTGTGATGATATGTGACAAGCGGACCTAGGAACTGAGAGAAAGCACTGTTATGTCAGAACCCGGTTAGAGGAAACTGTGCGAAAGCGCGCCAACACCTAGCCCCGCCCATCGTGGGCGGAAACATAACATCCGTCTGAGGAATGGATTTTATACACGCAAGTACCGCCATTAACCGAAGTCCTATAAAAGGGATATATAAAACCTTCTTATCCCTCCTGAATAACCCAGCATCAGCCAGCTCTGTATATCAATAAAGAAATAGAGTTGCCCCTATTAGCGTCAAGCCACCATACTATTCCAGCGCTTCTAACCCATATGTGATTTCTGTAAAAGTTGGAGTGTCTGGGACAAGGAGACAATATGTCGGTTCTCATTCTCTGTGACCTCAGTGAGAATCTGCATACTGTCATAAAAGCCTATAAGCCCATAGCAGCAAAACTTAGAGTACAGTCAGTTCTGAGATAAGCTGATAAGCTGCCCCAGAAACAAAAAGACTGCACTTACCTCCATGCTGAGGAACAGCATGAAATACTCACAGTATCAGGTGGTCCACTCTTCCTCCTGAGGTCCTGTGCAGTCAGAGGGGCCTTAGTTAAATTTCTCTAAAGCCATAACAGAAGAGCAGCATAAATGTGGGAGGCGCAGTGCAGGTAAAACCTCACAAGTTCCCAAACCATAAGGTTATAAACTCCAGAGGCCGCTCCAATAAAAAATAGTACACATTGGCACCATATAAAAATAATAAACTCTTGATTGAAGAATCTAAACTCACACCTCACTTTACCTCACTCCTATCACTAACACAGGCAAAAAGAATGACTGGGTTGGGGGGAAGGGATGAGCTATTCATGCAGCTCTGCTGTGGAGCTCTTTGCCTCCTCCTGCTGACCAGGAGGCAATATCCCATAAGTAAGGATGAAATCCGTGGACTCGTCATAGCTTGTAAAAGAAAGTTTAACTTTGACTAGACTATTCGTTTAATAAAGCTACCTCTAAACAAAGGAGCTACACACTTGTAAAAGGAAACCACAGACACATTTCCTGCTCTAGATCTGAGCACTGAGTGTTTTTGTTCTAATATGTTTTTTGAAAGGCATTTAGTGACATTTTATTTGGGTAAAACACCGATTATTATAATGTTATAGTTGCTACATTTACAACTTATTTGTACATTTAAAGGGACTTGAAATCCCAAATTTTTCCTTCATGATTTACACAGAGCATACCATTTTTAATAACTTTCTAATTTACTTCTATTATCTAATTTGCTTAGTTCTTTTGGTATCTTTTGTTGAAAAACATACCTAGGTAAGCTTAGGAGCTGAGAGCTATCTGCTGATTGGTGGCTGCACATATTTGACTCTTGTCATTGGCTTAATAGTGTATTCAGCTCCGAGTAGTTCATTGCTCCTTTTTCAACAAAGGATACCATGAGAATGAAGCAAAATTGATAATAGAATTAAATTTGGAAATTTGTTTAAAAAAGTATACTCTATCTGAATCATGAAGGAAAAAGTTGGGTTTCATGTCCCTTTAAAAGGATCAATGTTATTGTTTAACTTATTTTTAAGAGAAAAAAAAATATTCTTCCATTTACTATTACTTGATTCATGTACTATGTTTATCATACAAGCCATACAATATGTATCTATTGTAAAGAGGAGATATAAATATACATTGACATATATATTAAATCACAGCAAGCTTGTCATTTTAAAATACCTTGGTATGGGGTCAGGGGCTTTAAAGGGTCAGATTTATCATATTAAGTACATAAAACATAGCACATGTAAAGCTACTCATATCTTAATGGTGGCTAAAGTTACAGAACAAATAAGAGCATTTATAGAATACAAACCTGGTGAATTCATTGTACCACTCTGTGTACAGAGGAAAAATCTTTTTAAGTTGCAATTCCATCATTTTGTTGTAGGTGTCGTATACAACATACGGGTCTGGTTTTTGTGAATATCTGTAAATATAAAATAAATGTGTTTAGACTGCTAAGATTGTCAAGTTGTACAGTTTTTAGCCTTATCAGATCCTTATTAAAAGCACATTTTATAAAGCCTGATTTTTATAGACATGAGATACATTATGGACCAGATTACAAGCAGCAAGCTATTTAGCGCACCCGCTCGAGTGGAAATTTTGTTAGAAGTAATCTTTTTATGTGCGTTGAAAGTTAAAAGTTTGCCCCCGAGTGAAACCTGACACTAAATTCTAACCTTTGCAATATTGTGTTTGTGTTAACATATTCTCCCTGTCACTTGCGTGCTGTATATAGATATAACTGTATATTTATTCCTATATATATCTATTTTCATCACATATATATAGAAATATATATTTAATAAAAAACTAAATTTAAGCTTACCTGATAAATGTATTTCTTTTTTGACACAGTGAGTCCACGGATCATCATCAATTACTGTTGGGAATATCACTCCTGGCCAGCAGGAGGAGGCAAAGAGCACCACAGCAAAGCTGTTAAATATCACTCCCCTACCCACAATCCCCCAGTCATTCGACCAAAGGGAAAGGAGAGAAAGGAAGTAACACAAGGTGCAGAGGTGCCTGAGGTTTATATAAAAAGAAACTGTCTGAATACAGGGCGGGCGTTGACTCACCATGTCAAGAAAGAAAGAAATTTATCAGGTAAGCATAAATTTTGTTTTCTTTCTAATGACACAGTGAGTCCACGGATCATCATCAATTACTGTTGGGAACCAATACCCAAGCCATAGGACAGAGATGATAAGGGAGGGACAAGACAGGAACCTAAACAGAAGTTACCACTGCTTGAAGAACCTTTCTCCCAAAAGAAGCCTCAACTGAGGCAAAAGTATTGAATTTATCAAATTTGGGAAAAGTGTACAAAGATGACCAAGTTGCAGCCTTGCAAATGTGTTCCACAGAAGCTTCATTTTTGAAGGCCCAGGAAGAAGAAACAGCCCTTGTGAAATGAGCTGTTATTTTCTCAGGAAGTTGCTGTCCAGCAGTCTCATATGCCAAGTGAATAACGCTCTTCAGCCAAAAGGAAAGTGAAGTAGCCGTAGCTTTCTGACCCTTGCGTTTCCCAGAAAGGCAAACAAACAATGCAGAAGACTGACAAAAGTCCTTAGTTGCCTGGAAATAAAAAAATTTTGCTCGCACAACATCCAGATTATGCAACAAGCGTTCTTTGTGAGAAATAGGATTAGGACACAAAGAAGGTACAACGATTTCCTGATTAATATTCTTTGGGCAGGAAACCAAACTTAGTACGCAGAACCACCTTATCAGAGTGAAATATAAGATAAGGGGAATCACACTGTAAAGCAGAGAGTTCAGAAACTCTCTGAGCAGAGGAAATAGCAACAAGAAAAAAAAAACTTTCCAAGATAATATCTTAATATCTAAAGAATGCATAGGCTCAAACAGAGCCTGTTGTAAAACTTTGAGAACAAGGTTAAGACTCCATGGAGGAGTAACAGGTTTAAACACAGGCTGAATTCTAACCAAGGCCTGACAAAACGATTGCACGTCTAGCACATCCGCCAAGCGCTTATGTAACAAAATAAACAATGCCGAAATCTGACCCTTTAGAGTACTTGCCGACCATCCAAGTATTTACGTCAGATCTTATGGTAAATCCTGTGAGTCACAGGCTTACAAGCCTGAATCAAGGTCTCAAAGTCTGACTCTGAAAATCCAAGCGTAGCTAAAACTAAGCGTTCAATCTCCAAGCAGTCAGCTTCAGAGAAATGAGATTTGGATGAAGGAAGGGACCCTGAAGTAGAAGGTCCTTCCTCAGAGGCAGTCTCCAAGGTGGAAAGGATGACATTTCCACTAGGTCTGCATACCAAATCCTGCGAGGCCACGCCGGGGCTATGAGAATTACAGACGCCCTCTCCTGCTTGATTTAAGCAATGACTCTTGGAAGGAGAGCGAAAGGAGGAAACAGGTATGCTAGACTGAAGTTCCAAGGAACTGCCAGAGCATCGATCAGAAATGCATGCGGATCTCTTGACCTTGAGCCATATCTTGGAAGTTTGTCATTCTGACAAAAAGCCATGAGATCCAACTCCGGCTGCCCCCATTTGAGGGTCAAGCTGGAAAACACATCCGGATGAAGTTCCCACTCCCCGGGATGAAAAGTCTGTCTGCTCAGAAAATCCGCTTCCCAATTGTCTCCACCCACTGAATAATTCGGGCCACCTCTGTCATGGCAAAGGAATACCGAGTTCCACCCTGGTGGTTGAAGTAGGCCACCGAGGTTATGTTGTCCGACTTGAATCTGATAAACCGTGCTAAGGCTAACTGAGGCCAGAAGAGCACTGAAGATTGCTCTCAGCTCCAAGATGTTTATGGGCAGGACTGGCTCCTTCTGGGTCCATAAGCCCTGAGCTTTCAACAAGCCCCATGTTGCTCCCCAACCTAGAAGGCTGGCATACGTGGTCACAATCACCCAGGAGGGTCTGCGGAAGCAAATACCCTGGGAGAGATGATGCTGAAAAAGCCACCACAGAAGTGTCTATTGACGCCTGATCTAGATCTACACACGGATACAAGTACGTATAGTCCCCGTTCCATTGTCTGAGCATGCATAACTGCAGAGGTCTTAGATGGAACCGAGCAAATGGAATTATGTCCGTGGAAGCCACCATCAGACCAATTACCTCCATACATTGAGCCACTGACGGCTGGGGAGAGGACTGAAGGGCAAGACAAGAGTCGAAAATTTTTCTTTTTCTGACCTCCGTCAGAAAAATCTTCATTAACAGGGAGTCTATTATGATCCCCAAAAATACGACCCTTGTAGCTGGAACCAGAGAACTTTTTTCCCGATTCACCTTCCATCCGTGGGATCGAAGAAAAGACAACAAGATCTCCATATGAGATTCTGCTTGTTGAAAAGATGGCCCCTGAACCAGAATGTCGTCCCGATAAGGTGCCACTGCAATGCCCCGAGATCGAAGCACAGCTAAAAGAGCCCCCAGAACCTTTGAAAAAATTATGGGACCTGTGGCAAGGCCGAATTGAAGGGCCACGAGCTGGAAATGATTGTCCAAAAATGCAAATCTCAGAAACGTTTAATGGTCCCTGTGAATGGGAACATGAAGGTATGCATCGTTTAGGTCTATGGCTGTCATGAACTGACCCTCTTGTACCAAGGGAAGAATGGACCGTATAGTCTCCATCTTAAAGGATGACACTCTGAGAAACTTGTTTAAACATTTTAGATCTAGGATTGGTCAAAAAGTTCCCTCCTTTTTGGGAACTACGAACAGATTTGAGTAAAATCCCAGACCCCTTTCCTGAAAGGGAACTGGGACTATTACCCCCAGGGCAGCAAGGTCCTTGACACAATGTAAGAATGCCTCTCTTTTTATCTGGCCTACATATAATCTGGAGAGGAGAAACCTGCCTCTGGGAGGAAAAGATTTGAAGTCTATTTTGTATCCCTGGGAGACAATGTCCACTGCCCAGGGTCTGGTACATCTCTTATCCAAGCTTGGGAAGAAAGAGAGAGTCTGCCCCCTACAAGATCCGCTCCCGGGTCGGGGCCAAACCTTCATGCTGATTTGAAATCAGCTGAAGGCTTTTTAGATTTCTTTCCCTTATTCCAGGACTGGGTGGGCTTCCAGGAAGGCTTGGCTTGATCTTACTTGGAGGAAGGGGAGGAAGACTTGCCCCTAAAGTTAGAAAAGGGAATACCATGTCTTTCCCATTCTAAAGCAATAATCTCCGCAGTACGGTCAGGAACCTGGTAAAAACCTCTAACGTGGAGGGAACATGAAAGTATTTCTTCAATTTACTAGACTTTTTAGAATTGACTACCATAGTTTTGTCAGAGTCGTCCAAAGTAGTCAAAACCTCCTTAAGTAATAAGCGAAGGTGTTCTAGCTTAAATATGAAAGCTACCACTTCAGCATCAGAAGAAGGAATTACACTGTCTGAGTCTGAGATTTCCCCCTCAGATGCTACCGACATGTCTTCTTCCTCAGGCTTATGGAAAGGGACACTCTGGATAGCCAGAACTTGATCAGAAACCTTACTAACGGTTTCCTTAAATTTCCTTTTACACCTTACCTGCAACATGGGGAAAGATGACAAGGCCTCAGATACTGCAAGGGATACCTGGGAAGCAATGTCTTGTAGAGAAAATCCTACAGGATTGCAAGAGCAAACACAGGGCACTGTATGTGGAGACTGAAAAATTTGGGTTGCTTGAGGAGAAAGCTGCGGCATATCTGTAACAGGAGACACCTGAACAGCATTTGCCTGGGATAATGGTGGCTCATGGTCAAATATTTTATTTCTATAACTTAAAGTTCTCTCAATGCATGAGGAACAAAAAGGAACTGGGGGTTCCACCTTAGGATCAAAACATAACTGACAAGCAGCAACTTCGCCTGGGATAATGGTTTGAAAAGCCTCTTGATCCATCTTATGTAATAAATAAGGATAAAGTGTAAAAATTATTTATTTTAAAATAAATGTGTACTGTGTCTTTAAAAGGAAATGTGTGTTAGAGCAACAAACCAAATAGACCTCAGGCTACCTATACACCTCAGTAGCTTTACTAAGGTGCCTACCTGTCCTGCAGCTCATTTTCAAATACAGAGCAGTTACAGAGCCCTAACTGCCGAAAAAAACGGCTTACAACAGTAATCTCCATGACCAAAAGTTAAAGTATAAAAACTACTATAACACACTGAGCCACCATAAATCACCTCACAGTCTCAATGCCCAAACTGCCTAAAAGAAACCCCAAACATGAAGGTTTAATAAAGTCCCATATTAAATAAGGCAGCTTTTAGCTGTAACAAGTGCCAGCAATCTCCTTGCAAAAAAAAATTAAAATGGCACTTACCTGAAAGTGTTGTCCGGCAGCAGGACAGATCACCTGGTTTGAGAGGGTGCAGCACCTCACATGGACCTGTGAAGAGAGAAAAACTGAGTAAACCTACTCAGGTTTTCTAGTTAGGGCAGCAGATTCTTGAGAAAACGCAGTGAGGATTGTAATCTCACAAGTTCTCAAGTGTTCAAAAGCCACCACACTGCCCTACTGAAGAGACTGATGTGGACTAGGCTAGACCCCAGAAAAGAACAAAATAAGCTTACTCTGCTAAAAAAATAATACAATCTTGATTGAATTAAACTGCTCGTCAGACACATAAACTTCCCCTCCTCCTTGCACTACAGGCAAAGAGAATGACTGGGGAATTGTGGATAGGGGAGTGATATTTAACAGCTTTGCTGTGGTGCTCTTTGCCTCCTCCTGCTGGCCAGGAGTGATATTCCCAACAGTAATTGATGATGATCCGTGGACTCACTGTGTCATTAGAAAGAAATTAAATTTGTTCTATGTAAAGAACATTGGAATCTAAAATATGCGTAATATTTAAAAAACGTGCATTGAGGTAAGCAATTTTACATGTGCACTAACCCGACACTGCGTTAGACCTAAAGTGCAAAACACGAAGCACGATACGCATATTTTATATTCCTATGTTCTTTACATAGAAATAAATTACATTTGTATTTTTAAAGGGCCATAATACCCAAATGTTTAAACACTTGAAAGTGATGCAGCATATGTTACAGACCCCATTCAGGAGGCCAGTAAACAGATTAAATGTTACCTGTTAAAACAGGAAATAAGGAGAATGGGTGTGTACTTCACAGAATCCTCAATGGTTATATTTATTAACCTCTTAAGGACATATGACGGAATTTTTCCGTCATAAAACAATTGAGCAAACTGAAAGCTGTGCCCTTAAAGGGTTAAACACATATTTGTTTGCAATTGTATTCAAACAAAGTTTTGCAGTTGTATTCAAACAATAAAAGTTTTGTAATTACATTCAAACAATAAAGTTTTGCAATCTTAATAACCAAGTAACATGTAATTTGTGCTTATTTATCATAAATATTAAACATGCACATATTCATTTTTCCCTACAGTATTCCTCTATCACTTTTCATGTAAATCAATCTCACAAACTTTACATTCTTATCTATACAAGGGAATGTCATACATAACAGGACATGTAATAAATCGTTTCTAATGGAAGACAATAATGTATCTGAGATTATCTGCATATAAAGTACATTTAAAGGGACAGTAAACCTTAAAAATAATGTTATATAATTATATAACATTATTTTTAAGGTTTACTGACACTTTAACTGTAATAACTGTCTCTGTGTCAGACAGTGCTGTTACCAAATCAATACACATTTTATATTAACATTATATAGCATTTAACACCAATGAATACTGCATTAATAAAATAATTTAAAAAGCATTTGCAATGAATACTACATTAATAAAATAATTTAGAAGTAACTGGAATGAATAATACATTAATAAAATAATTTAGAAGTAACTGGAGCCTTATGATCTTATTTTGATTACCTCAGACATACAGTATTTACAGATCAACTGATTCATTAAATACAGAAATGTTAACATATCTCTCTTAGTTTCTCCCATCTGACATTTTGCATATGTAATAAAGCTGTACATAAAATATCTCTTTTACACCTGAAGTGTTTTGTGTGGTATTTCTTTAGGCATACTTGTTAAAACAGGAAATAAGGAGAATTGGTGTGCCTGTGTACTTCACAGAATCCTCAATGGTTATGAGGTAAAACAGTCTCTTTGCTCCACCCATGATCTCCCACAATCCTTCAGGATCATAAGTCCATGTCAAAATAAGAGTCCCATGCTCTCACAACAGAGTTGCATTCTCATAGTAAATTATTACAAAATAGGAGTCCTATGCACTCACAACAGAGAGTTGCATTCTCATAGTAAATTATTACAAAATAGGAGTCCTATGCTCTCACAACAGAGAGTTGCATTTTCATAGAAAATTATTACAAGCACCATATAAAACAAATACAATTAAACATACATCTTTTAATATGAAACATGAAAATTGCATAAAACACCATACAATTGTGCACATATATTTTATGTGTCACATTCTCCCTGACAAAAAAAAATGGCTCCAGCTACTAAAACATATATACACTCAGTCACAGTTTTTTTTTTTAACCCTTTCGTGACAGGGTTAAAGTGCCTACATCGGAACAACTGTTCCGATGTAGACAAATTGAAACTACGCGATCGTGCATACGATCGCGAGATTTCAATTATTGGATCGCATCTGGGGGGCGTCCCTACAATCCTAGGAACGCCCTCCAGACCGCGATTAAATCCCTGAAGCACAGAAGGCTTCAGGACAGCCGTTAGTTATGACGTTCCATTCCGTCATAACGGCTTTAAAGCCCAGTCTAATTATGACGGAATGGAACGGCATAACGGCTTTAAAAGGTTAAATTAAATGTTTTATTGATTTTTCAAAATAGTAAACAAAGAAAAAAAAGTACAGAGTATTCACATGACAAAGGGAAAAAAAAAAAAAAAGATGGACATTCAAGGGTTGAGGTTATCAACAGTGAGTACTTTCATGATTTAGATACAACAAGCAGTTTTAAAAGGCTTTATAATTTACTTTTGTTATCACAATGTGCACAATATTTTATATACAGACTTTATGAGGCCCCAGCTGTTACTGAGCATTTGCAAGAATTCACAGTATATACATAAATGCATTTCATGATAGGCTGATGTATGTCACATGATACAGGGGAAGGAAAATTTAAGTAAGTTTAAAATTTGTTAGAATACAATCTACTACTCATTTGAAATTCAGATTAAAGGGATATGAAACCCACATTGTTTCTTTCATGATTCAGACAGAGCATGTAATTTTAAGCAACTTTCTAATTTACTCCTATAATTGAATTTTCGTCAAACTCTTGGTATCTTTATTTGAAAAAGGAGGAATCAAAAATGGTCCGGCTCCTAAGCTTATATTCCTGCTTTTCAAATAAAGATACCAAGAGAACAAATAAAAATTGATAATAGGAAGTAAATTAAAAAGTTGCTTAACCCCTTAAGGACAAGGCCATTTTTCAATTTCTTTCCCTGAAGGACCAGGGCTATTTTTACATTTTTGCGGTGTTTGTGTTTAGCTGTAATTTTCCTCTTACTCATTTACTGTACCCACACATATTATATACCGTTTTTCTCGCCATTAAATGGACTTTCTAAAGATACCATTATTTTCATCATATCTTATCATTTACTATAAAATAAAAATGATAAAATATGAGGAAAAAATGGAAAAAACACACTTTTTTTAGAAGACAACCCAAAATATTGATCTAGGCCCATTTTGGTATATTTCATGCCACCATTTCACCGCCAAATGCGATCAAATAAAAAAAATTGTTCACTTTTTCCCAAATATTTTCACAAACTTTAGGTTTCTCACTGAAATTATTTACAAACAACTTGTGCAATTATGGCATAAATGGTTGTAAATGCTTGTCTGGGATCCCCTTTGTTCAGAAATAGCAGACATATATGACTTTGGCGTTGCTTTTTGGTAATTAGAAGGCCGCTAAATGCCACTGCGCATCACACGTGTATTATGCCCAGCAGTGAAGGGGTTAATTAGGGAGCATGTAGGGAGCATCTAGGGTTAATTTTAGCTTTAGTGTAATGTAGTAGACAACCCCAAGTATTGATCTAGGCCCATCTTGGTATATTTCATGCTACCATTTCACCGCTAAATGCGATCAAATAAAAAAAACCTTAAAATATTTCACAATTTTAGGTTTTGCACTGAAATTATTTACAAACAACTTTTGTAAGTATGGCATAAATGATTGTAAATGCTTTTCTGGGATCCCCTTTGTTCAGAAATAGCAGACATACATGGCTTTGTCATTGCTTTTTCGTAATTATAAGGCCGCTAAATGCCGCTGTACACCACACATGTATTATGCACAGCAGTGCAGGGGTTAATTAGGTAGCTTGTAGGGAGCTTGCAGGGCTAATTTTAGCGTAGAGATCAGCCTCCCACCTGACACATCACACCCCAGGATCCCTCCCAAACAGCTCTCTTCCCTCCCCCATCCCACAATTGTCCCTGCCATCTTAAGTACTGGCAGAAAGTCTACCAGTACTAAAATAAAAGGTATATTTTAAAAAAAATAAATGTATAGCATATTTGCATATGCTGCTGTGTAGGATCCCCCCTTAGCCCCCAACTTTCCTGACCCCCCCCCCCCCCCAAACAGCTCTCTAACCCTCCCCCTCTACCTTACTGGGAGCCATCTTGGGTACTGGCAGCTGTCTGGCAGTACCCAGTTTAGAATAAAATACCTTTTTTTTTTTGTTTGTAGTGTAGCTTCCCCCCATAGACCAACCACCACCCCCTCCCAGATCCCTTACAATTATCATTTTCTGTTGTTTCCCCCTTCTTTTTCCCACTTATTAATCCACATTTTTCTGTAGTATAGCGGTTCCCACCCGCTCCCTTCCTGTGCACACGCCTGCCCGCCTCCCCCCGTGCACGCGCGCGCGACCGTGCACGCTCCGACAACCCTGCCCCCGATCCCACCCCCCTCTCTCTTCAGTCTTCCATCGATGGCCGCCCACCTGCGGCCATCGATGGAAGACTGAAGAGAGAGGGGGGTGGGATCGGGGGCAGGGTTGTCGGAGCGTGCACGGTCGCGCGCGCGTGCACGGGGGGAGGCGGCCATCGATGCCGGTGCAGAGAGGGCCACAGAGTGGCTCTCTCTGCATCGGATGGGGGAAAATGTTATTGCAGGATGCCTTGATATCAAAGCATCACTGCTATAACAGTAAAGTGGCTGGAAGCGATCAGGATCGCTTCCAGCCGCTTTAATCCCCAACATCGTACAGGGTACGTCGCTGGTCTTTAAAGACCAGTTTGTTCAAGACGTACCCTGTACGACGCATGTCGTTAAAGGGGTTAAAATTGCATGCTCTATCATGAAAGACACAATTTGGGTTTCATATCCCTTTAAGTGCTATTGCATTTTCTTTTTATTATGCATTTGTTAAATATGCCATTATACTGTATTTAATGGTCCCTTAATCAGAGGAGATTAGTAAAATCCTTACGTTTTTCAAACCAGCTTCTATATTGTTTCCTTTCATCCTTTATGGCCTCTGTGATGGTTTTGCTTTGTTTCCTGAGAATGAAAAATATAGGAACCATTAATAGAGCAAATGTAGTTACTGATATAAGCTCTTATCACTATCACCTTGTCACAGAAAGCCCATAGCAGGCCAGCATATGAGAATATCATCCTACAGCACAGATCAGTCACTCGCTCATTTCTGCTGGGTCAGCTCTGCCAAAGAAGGATGATCCTTAAAGTGATGGTAAAGCCTAGCGTTTTTGAAACACTAGGATTTACCAGTGCAATAAATAAAGGTGGATTTCGGTCATGAAGTATAAAATACTTCATGCTAAAAGTTGCTTTATTTGACTGCAGTGTATGTCGTGCTGACAGCCTTAGGCCTCCCACGGCAGAACATTATTTTTCAGTGAAGTGATCTTAGCCAATAGCGTGCTATAGCTATCCAGCATAATGCCAGCTGGGACGCACGGCTATTAGCTAAAAAGGTGGAAACGTCACCTCATTGAAAAAATAGTGTTCTTCTAAGGGCGGCCTGAGGCGCTCAGCGCCACATACGCTACAGGCAAATCAAGGAACTTTCAGCATGAAGTATTTTATGCTTCATAACTGAAAGTCCCCTTTATATGTTACACTGGTAAATCCTAGTGTTTAAAAAATGCTAGGATTTACCATCACTTTAAGCAGACATTATCACCCAAAACATATTGGGGTAGATTTATCAAGCAAATATAAAGGTAGTGAACCAGCTCAACAAAATATATATATTTTTTTTTTTTTTTTTTTTTATTGAGGTTTAGCATGGCATACAATGCGTTTAAATAAGCTTCAATTACAATACAAAGCCAAAGACATAGAGTATACTACATTGACGAGAAAAATAAAATAAAAAATCTGGTACAAGTAATTAGAATAAATACCATTTAAATAACATGCCAACCAAAATGTAAACCTTCTGTATTACTCAAAAGACCGCTCTTGGGCCTTCTAAACCTAGGCAATAATGATAATAAAGGAAGGTACTCAGATATAGAGGAGGCCAGTCTTGGAGCTCATATGGTAAACCTCATTTTTTTTTTTTAAGTTTTAAAACTGAACTATCTAGATAACATTTGACATATGAGTCTCAGTTTATATATATATATATATATATATATATATATATATATATATATATATATATATATATATATATATATATATATATATATATATATATATATGTGTGTGTGTGTATGTTAAAAGGAACCTTCTTAATGGCAATATGGGCCACTCTTGGACCACAACTTATCTCAACTTGACTCAATAGAAGGTAAATGAAAAACTAAAAGGGCCGCTTATGGACTTTTAAAGTGTATTTATAGATATACCTAGCATGAACTTATCAAGTAGCGATAACTATATAAAAAAAACTGACAAATAGTCTAAAGTGTGTATAGCTATGTCTAACATCCCAAGGAATGCTGAGATCTTTGTAAAAATATTTTCTTGTATCTATCCTTACAATAGTCATAAAGTGGCTTGTAGGAGTAAAGGGCTTCTGAATATACAAAAGTATACAATTGTCATACATTAAGGAAGAGCAGCTGCATTTATGACACACTGTCTTGGCCACTGACAGGGCAGAACCACTAAAATTAGAAATTAGGAATCAGTGCTAATGGGCACTTGCCCCACAGATAGTAGTGGACATTAAAGCAGTGACGTGCTGTCATAGGAGGCAGGTGAGGCAGCGCCTCACCAGTCCTATGTGTGTATTACACTTTTAAAATAATGTTTAATAAAGAAACATACTGCTCCCGAAGGAGGCTGCTCTCTAAAAGCCTCAGGAGTCAGGAGCCAATCAGCAGTATGTTTACGGATTCACGTGACTGTGTGAGTTGTCACACGTCACGTGAGCCAGACAGTGTGAGAAGAGCTGCTGCTGTTGCGTGGCTGTGCCTGCTGCCGCTGGTGAGTAATGTGACTGACGCCCTCATGGCTGACGCTGATCCACAACTAGGCAGAGTCAGGTAAAAATATGCCAATTTGCCAAAGTTAAGAAAAACTTCTAAACTAAAGCAAAATATAGGAGACTACCGTTTCACCTTTGCGTCCTCAACCTCCCCTGTATTGTGCAGGACAAGCCCAAGCTGATTGACTGCTCCCATTATTTAGAATATACAGATTCTGCAAGTTTCCCAGCTAACCAACAACACTTAGGCAGCAGCTTCCGACCGGTGTTTGGAAATTAAATCCTACTTGCAAGTTGCAAATGCAAAACCAGTTGTTCGTTGTTGTACATGTTACTGCCCCCTACACACATATGCACGTGCCACGTGGGGATCTAATGAAGCTACTATTATACATTGTCTTAGTTATTTTTTATTGATTTTTCACTATAGAAACGCTATATAAAAGCTGTTTAAATTGTAAAACGAATGGCATGTAATATGCACTGCCTTTTTAACTCCTCTGTCGGTTTTCACTGATGTCCAGCCAGGCACTGTAGGGAGTTGCGGCGCGACGGGGGTGACACCATCAGAGGAGATTAAAGGGACAGTCAAGTCCAAAAAAAACTTTCATAATTTAAATGGGGAATGTAATTTTAAACAACTTTCCAATTTACTCTTATCACCAATTTTCCTTTGTTCTCTTGGTATTCTTAGTTGAAAGCTAAATTTAGGAGGTTCATATATTAATTTCTTAGATTTTCTAATCTGAATGCATTTTGACCACTAGATGGCATTAGTTAATGTGTTTCATATAGATACCATTGAGCTCATGCAAGTCTGTCAAAAGAACTGAAATAAGGGTGCTGTTTGCAGAGGCATAGATACAAGGTAATCACAGAGTTAAAAGGTGTATTTCTACAATAGTGTTGGTTATGCAAAACTGGAGAATGGGTAATAAAGGGATTATCTTTCTTTTTAAACAAAGAGAATTCTGGTGTTGACTGTCCCTTTAATTCCTGCTTGATGGTGTCAAGGACCAACACCATCTTCTCGTGGATCACCAGTGGTCCACGGACCACTGGTTGGCGACCGCTGACATAGGCTATAGGCCACACCCCCATCCGGTGACGTCACACTCCTACTCTCATAACATCTTCCCCTTTTTCAAAGAATAAAGCATACATTTCTTTTAAGAGTACAAAAAATTAACAAGTTATACAAGAAGCATACCATTTTTTGTGTGTACAACAAATAAAAAGGTATAAGAGAATATATATGAACAACAAGAAATACAATCCTGTTTTGGACATCAGGGTAGACTACCCTAGTCCAAAGTGACCATGGGATTATTCTGCCCATTCTTCTGGCTGGAAGTTTTACCACTCTTCCACTTGACGTCATTTTACATGAACTATCCTCTGATGCAGAAGAAGGTGATAGAGAGTCTGCTGGAAGCACATAAGTTTCCCAACTGTGGAAGTCACCCCTTTTAAAACAGGGTATCCCACCGGCTGTAGCTCTGAATCATCCAGTCCCAAACTCTCAGGTACTGGCTCAAGATGTCTTCTATTTTGACATGTGACTGTCCCTCCTTCAGTAAAGACTACATAAGACATTGGTTCTGGAGAGCCATTACTGTGGCTGGCTTCTTCCATTTCTTCTCATCATCCAGTTAAACTCTTAACATTCTGGCCCACGTTCAGCTCCTGCAAGGGCCTCACAGAGTGTTTTCTGTCGTAGAAGAATCGGTAGCCCCTTTTCACCTCTTCATCCCTCCTAAGGACCTCCTCCCGAGGAACAAGGGGGGGCTGGCTGGAAGACACCCACATAGGGTAGAGTGCTGTGAATATGGCGTCCTAACATCAACTGTGCCGGACTAAAACCTGTGGCTTTGATAGGAGTCGCCCTATAGGACAAGAGAGCTAGGTACGGCTCAGATTGTTTCAAAATAAACTAGGTTGTTTGGACTGCCCTTTAGGCCATTCCATTGGCCTGTATTTTGGTTTGCAATTAAAAAATTGAGTATTATAGTGATTACTAATAAAGTACTAAAGTAAACTATAATATATGAAAGGGACATGATGAAACCCAAAATAATTATTTCATGATTCAAATAGGATACAATTTTAAAAAACATTACGGTTTTCTTCTATTATCTATTTTGCTTCATTCCTTTGTTGAAGAAACAGCAATGCTCATGGGTGAGCCAATCACACGAGGCATCTATCTATCTGCTTTTCAACAAAGGATATCAAGAGAATGAATCAAATTAGATAATAGAAGTAAATTGGAAAGTTATTTAAAAATGCATGCTCTTTCTAAATCATGAAATAAAACATTTGTGTTTCATGTCCCTTTAATACATTTGTTACCATTACCAAATACTACCAGTTAATTCTTTTTCACAATATATATTTATTTATTTAATCCCAAAAAAATACATTTACTAAATATAAACTTTTATTAGTGGGGCTTTTTAATTGTTATTATTGCAAATTGTATTTATGTACTCCTCCTTTAAATGTATTCCTTTTCCAATAAATACCTAAAAAAAAAGTATATATATATAACCAATAACCAAGCAGGGTATAATAAAACAGGAGAAGCATTTTTTTTTCTCAAAATTATATAATTATAAAACAAATAAATATATATATTACCTAGAAAAAAACTGCAGGTGGTCATTAGAGAACAAATTTGAAGAAGCAGTTTTTTTACAAAATTATATAGACAAGACATAATTATAAATCCAATAAAACAAGACATTATATATATATATATATAGTTAAGTCCATTGTAATTGATCAACACCTGCTCTATTAATATATATATATATATATATATTTATTTTTTTAATAGAGCAGGTGTTGAACAATTACAAAGGACTTAATTATATAAGCCAATCAAACAAGACTATATATATATATATATATAATTATTTTTTCAATAGAGCAGCAACCAGCAGGTAATCAATTCTCTAAGCAGGTAATAAAAAGAAGGCAGAGGAAACTGTTTTTTTTATAAAACAAATAAAAAAATATATATTTTACCCAGAAATGTTTTTATTCTGTTCATTTGACTTGTTAAAGCAGCCAGGGCCGTGGCCACCTCTGTCGACAACACTGCCGCAGTCACTCGCAGTCGCAGCAGCGCAGCCCCGACGGACCCACACACCACCGCACCACCTGTTCTCTTCTGCTGACTATTGCGAAAGCGCAAATTTTAGGTCACATGACTGGGTGGGACTTGGGTCCATGGGAGACGAGCCTGACGACTGATTGGACCATGATCCATCTCCACCATGACATCATCATGCACACTGCAGCCTGCCAGCCAGGGCCTCCAGCCTCCGCCTCCGCCTCCTCAGGTCTGGTCACGGTCGAGAACCCCACTCCTCGTTTTCAACTATTTTCCCTCACATATTGCCCTGGCAACCCCAGCCAGCAAAGTTTATTTTTAAAAAGCAGCAGTGTTGTTTTGTGTGTGACATGGGAAGTTGGGCAGGCCGGGGCATTGCAGCCTAGTTCCGGGACACGGTGATACCGGGGCAGGTGGCAACCCTAAGTGCACCATGAGCTTTATCCATGACCCTTGGTAGACCATAAGAAGTGTAACTACTATGTTTAGGATTTATTCCTGTGAATATATATATATATATATATATATATATATATATATATATATATATATATATTGGTGTTTTGTTAAAGAACACAACTTCTAAACAGCCAGTTCTTATAATACACAGATCTAATGTGTTATTCTTCAAAAAGAGGAAATGTCTGTTGACATTTAATTTTGTGGGGGAGAGTGTGGCAGTCTGTGTATTGAAAAGGTATTAAACTCATTCCACCCAAAAGAATACAGTATGCAGAATTGAGTATTAAGCATTTAAAAAAAAAACTTTTTATTTGTTTGTTATTATTGACAAATTACTGCATTATCCATAGTTCTTTTGCTGCTATTTTAACCTCCTACCAGCAGGTGGCGATTGCTATGTTCTCAGCCACAGTAACTAATTGTTACCATGGAAACGCCTCAGCGGTTCAGTAATCCTTTCCTGAAGTAAGCACAGAAGGCAGTTAGGAAACATAGCACCAGAGTAAAGCAGAGTTATTTATCTGTTTCAGGTAGGCAGAATAGCATCCAAATATAACAGTTAATGGGAAATGTTATTAGTTATTTAAATATGAAATAACATTGTATGGAATGGAGTTTATTAAGTCAGACCTCTGCAGATCAGTTGCTATAACAGGCCTTGTATAATGTGTATTGTAATCTGCAGTAACTGTATTAATGTCTGTATAGTTTATTAAGACTTCTGCAGATCAGTTGCTATAACAGGCCTTGTATTGTAAACTGCAATAACTGTATTAACGTCTGTATAGTTTATTAAGACCTCTGCAGATCAGTTGCTATAACAGGCCTTGTATAATGTGTATGGTAAACTGCAGTAACTGTATTAACGTCTGTATAGTTTATTAAGACTTCTGCAGATCAGTTGCTATAACAGGCCTTGTATAATGTGTATTGTAATCTGCAGTAACTGTATTAATGTCTGTATAGTTTATTAAGACTTCTGCAGATCAGTTGCTATAACAGGCCTTGTATAATGTGTATGGTAAACTGCAGTAACTGTATTAACGTCTGTATAGTTTATGAAGACCTCTGCAGATCAGTTGCTATAACAGGCCTTGTATAATGTGTATTGTAAACTGCAGTAACTGTATTAACGTGTGTATAGTTTATTAAGACCTCTGCAGATCAGTTGCTATAACAGGCCTTGTATAATGCAGTGACGTGCATTCATAAGAGGCAGGTGAGGCAGTGCCTCCCCTGGCCAATGTGGGAATTACAGCCTTTTTTTTTAAAAGATAATAATAAAAAAAAAATGCTTTTTTTTTTTCTTTCAATTTTTTTTTTCATATTAAAAGGTGACCCCCCCTACCCCCCCACCCCTCCACCAAATTCATTAATTATTGCAATTTTATTGTTTATTTAAAATAACGTAATATTAACTTACTACATTCATATTACGCAAGAAGGTAGAGGCGAGCTAGCCTTCCATTGCGCAATATGAATGTAATTCTCTGTTATGTTATGGGCCGCTTTAGAGACTGCCACCCAGTGGGGAATAACAGCTAATGCAGCAGTCTCTAATGCAGCCCATAACTGCTCCCACCGGAGGCTAGCCTCGGGAGCCCTGCCTGCCCGCCCCTCAGCCAATCAGACATCAGTATGTCTGAGTCTCTAGGCTGAGTTGCCGGGCGGGAAATAGATGAGCAGCCGCATTGGTGGTTATGTGCACTGTGTGTCACGTGCAACCGGTGTCATCAGAGCAGCCTCAGCACTCAGAGCAGAGAGAAGATGGAAGAAGACGGACGTGCTGCTGTGCTGAGTGCCAGGCCCGGACTGGCCATATAGGGCATGTGGGCATTTGCCCGGTGGGCTGCAGTGTCTCTTAGCCCCGCCCACCAACCGGATCTCTTAGCCCCGCCCACTGAACGGCTAAGTTAGCTTGCCCACCATCCGGGTCCCTTGACCCCATCCAGGACTCATATCAACTGTGGGGGTGACTGAAGTCAGGGGCCCCTTGATTACAGGGGGCCTGACCATGCCCAACAGTCCACAGCAGCAGAGTTCCTTCCCTCTAAGACTGGCCCGGTTTCTGCACCCACCCGTTCATGTGAGCAGGCTCAGTGTGGGGCTGCCCCCAGCATTACATTTAGTTACTTCATATGAGCGGGAGCAGAAGCAGTGAAGCACAAGCTGCAAGCAACTATCCAGGAACTGTTCAACAGCATCAAAATAAGGTACAAATCATTTTATATATGTTTGTTGTGGTTGTTTTTTTTTTTTAAAAAAATGCACATTATTTTATTTACTAGCATAAAGTTTTTTTTGTTTTAATAAAAAATATATATATTTTGTATGTGTGTAAATTTACTGTGGGCCCAGCCAAAGCATGGCCGTTTTTAGGGGGCCAGGATTTTTCCTACTCAACTTATCCCAACCACTGCACTGCCTATAGATTAACTTGTTTTATGTGTGATACTAGGAAAATTAAATACAAGCTAATCTATAGGCAGGGGTTGTAGAAAAAAAATCCTCTGGTATCTACTTTGCTAGATACTAGACTACATATCCCAACATGCCCTACAGACAGATGAGAGGTGTGGTTGATCACAGGCATGAGGATCCTTGCATGGTGCTACTGCTGTCTGACTCTGCTAGCCTCTGTGTGATAACTTTACTGGGCAAACACAAATCCCATACACACATTCCTCCTACTTATTCAAGTGCAGCTGCAACGGAGGGTGACATTTGATTCCAGACAGCAAGATAACTCAGAAACAGAGTAATCAGTGCTAACAAGGAGCAAGGCAGGGAGTTTGAAGGGCTGGACTCAGGCAGATCGTATAATTCCAGATCAAAGGTGAGGAGAAAGAGAGAGAATGCTAAGGACAACACACAGGGAGAAACAGCCAAGTCACAGAGTCAGTGAGTCCAGAAATATGGAGAGTGACAGAAATTCAGAGAATGTCATAGGGATCAAAGTGACAGAGACAGGAGTATTAAAATGTTTTATATAGAGAGCCTGAGAAAGGGACAAAGTAACTGCTGTATTTGTCTCAGTAGTTCTGATGGTAAATGGCCTTCTGTTTTGCAACTGTTTGTCTTTATAGTAATATTTTAAACCATACATAGATATAATTATTTCCTTGTATATATGTGTCATTTTTATTGGCTGTAGTCAAGCAGTAATCAGCCTGTAGTCTCTATTGTAACTGTGTACATGTGTGTATATGCTTTGGATGGTGTGTGTGAGTGTTGTGCAGTGTGTGTGTGTTGTGTGCCTGCATGTATGTTAATGCTGTGTAGTGTGTGTGTGTGTGTGTGTGTCTGCATGTATGTGAATGCTGTGTAGTGTGTCTGCATGTATGTGAATGCTGTGTAGTGTGTGTCTGCATGTATGTGAATGCTGTGTAGTGTGTGTGTGTGTGTCTGCATGTATGTTAATGCTGTGTAGTGTGTGTGTTTGTTGTGTGCCTGCATGTATGTGAATGCTGTGTAGTGTGTGTGTTTGTTGTGTGCCTGCATGTATGTTAAGGCTGTGTAGTGTGTGTTGTGTGCCTGCATGTATGTGAAGGCTGTGTAGTGTGTGTTGTGTGCCTGCATGTATGTGAAGGCTGTGTAGTGTGTGTGTGTGTTGTGTGCCTGAATGTATTTGAATGCTGTGTAGTGTATTTTGTGTGCCTGCATGCATGTGAATGCTGTGTAGTGTGTGTGTGTTGTTTGCCTGCATGTATGTGAATGCTGTGTAGTGTGTGTGTGTTGTGTGCCTGCATGCATGTGAATGCTGTGTAGTGTGTGTGTGTTGTGTGCCTGCATGTATGTGAAGGCTGTGTAGTGTGTGTTGTGTGTCTGAATGTATGTGAATGCTGTGTAGTGTATTTTGTGTGCCTGCATGCATGTGAAGGCTGTGTAGTGTGTGTGTGTGTGTTTTGTGTGCCTGCATGTATGTGAATGCTGTGCAGTGTGTGTTTGTTGTGTGCCTGCATGTATGTGAAGGCTGTGTAGTGTGTGTGTGTGTTGTGTGCCTGCATTTATGTGAATGTTGTGTAGTGTGTGTGCCTTTATTTATGTGAATGCTGTGTAGTGTGTGTGCCTTTATTTATGTGAATGCTGTGTAGTGTGTGTGTGCCTTCATTTATGTGAATGCTGTGTAGTGTGTGTGTGCCTGCATTTATGTGAATGCTGTGTAGTGTGTGTGTGTGCCTGCATTCATGTGAATGCTGTGTAGTGTGTGTGTGCCTGCATTCATGTGAATGCTGTGTAGTGTGTGTGTGTGTGTGTCTGCATGTATGTGAATGCTGTGTAGTGTGTGTGTCTGCATGTATGTGAATGCTGTGTAGTGTGTGTGTCTGCATGTATGTGAATGCTGTGTAGTGTGTGTCTGCATGTATGTGAATGCTGTGTAGTGTGTGTCTGCATGTATGTGAATGCTGTGTAGTGTGTGTCTGCATGTATGTGAATGCTGTGTAGTGTGTGTCTGCATGTATGTGAATGCTGTGTAGTGTGTGTCTGCATGTATGTGAATGCTGTGTAGTGTGTGTGTGTGTGTCTGCATGTATGTGAATGCTGTGTAGTGTGTGTGTGTCTGCATGTATGTGAATGCTGTGTAGTGTGTGTGTCTGCATGTATGTGAATGCTGTGTAGTGTGTGTCTGCATGTATGTGAATGCTGTGTAGTGTGTGTGTGTCTGCATGTATGTGAATGCTGTGTAGTGTGTGTGTGTCTGCATGTATGTGAATGCTGTGTAGTGTGTGTGTGTCTGCATGTATGTGAATGCTGTGTAGTGTGTGTGTGTCTGCATGTATGTGAATGCTGTGTAGTGTGTGTGTGTCTGCATGTATGTGAATGCTGTGTAGTGTGTGTGTGTGTGTCTGCATGTATGTGAATGCTGTGTAGTGTGTGTGTGTGTCTGCATGTATGTGAATGCTGTGTAGTGTGTGTGTGTCTGCATGTATGTGAATGCTGTGTGTAGTGTGTGTGTGCCTGCATGTATGTGAATGCTGTGTAGTGTGTGTGCCTGCATGTATGTGAATGCTGTGTAGTGTGTGCGTTGTGTGTGTGCCTGCATGTATGTGAATGCTGTGTAGTGTGTGCGTTGTGTGTGTGTGTGCCTGCATGTATGTGAATGCTGTGTAGTGTGTGCGTTGTGTGTGTGCCTGCATGTATGTGAATGCCGTGTAGTGTGTGTTGTGTATGTTGTGTGCCTGCATGTGCGTGAATAAGAATTAGGGGGGGGGGGGTAGTGGGCCTTTTTGCCCAAAAATGCCTGGGCCTTTTTTTGGTCCCAGTCCGGCCCTGCTGAGTGCTCTGAGTCGTCAGATTGTCAGTGCAGTGTGGACGCAGTGGACAGCCTCAGTGAGTGAGTCGGTGTCTGACGGTCAGGAGTCGGACTGTCACTGTGGTGGAGACAGAGTGAGTCAGTCAACTGTCAGTCAGGACTCAGGAGTAGGAGTGGACATCAGGTCAGCCGGCGGTCAGGAGGACTAGGAGCCGGACGGAGGAGCGTAGCCAGAGAGGTAAGTGACAGATGGTCACATTGGTCAGTCACGGTGGGGGCAGGAGGTGGTAATAACTATTTCAATTTGCTTCAAATTTGTTTGTAATCGATTGGATGTGGATAGGAAGGGAAAGTTGTCATGCATGATAGTTGACAAATTATTCAGGTGAGGTGTTAGGACAACGAACAACTTACTACTTTCTTAATCAGTTAATCTTTATTAACGGTGGGGTCAGGAGGTGGTGGGTGGTGGTCACAGGGTCGGCTCCAAGGGGGGGCTTTGGGGGGCAATGCCCACCCAAATAAAATGCTGTGCCCCCTCAAAAAACATTCTGCACATTTTTTAATTTTTTTTTTTAAAAAAAAGTGTGACGAGTGTTCAGATGGTCATGTGGTTTCACCCTTCCGGCAAGCATTTGGCGCACAGCTGCACGCGTGAGGTAGTGGCAGCTTCAGTGCGGTGCTGATTCAGAGTGAGAGTGTGAGGATGTGGGACGCCGGGTCATCAGGAGGAATCCTTACTTCGTCTCTCAGTGGAGCTTAGTAAGTCAAGTCAGTGAATTATCTGTAAGTGATAGTGTAATAATGTATGGAAGCAGGGGCCAGGTGCTGGCAGTGTGGGACTTGCAACTAGGGAAGGCAGCAAGCAGGCAGTGTCTTGGAGGGTAGAGGCTCAGACTGTCGGTCTTAAGAGTCCCTAGGTCCTGTAATAAACTCACGCACTGTGCTGCACTGACAGCTGAGCTGATTGGGACACAGTCGCTAAGAACTTAGAAGTTCTGTTTCGCTGCTGCTGGGAGCACAGTGTGTGAGTATCAGTACTGACTAGAAGTGAAATTTGCGGCACTCAGGGAGACCGGGTGGGAGGAGGTGCTCTTGCTTTGCCAGCTGAGTTGAAAGTTCACTCACTCACTGGCCACCGGCATCCTCCTTGACTGAGTCAGCATTGGCAATAATCTAGTTCACGAGCTAACTGTGAGGGTGTTGCTGAGCTGTGGACATTTATGTAGCAGTGAGCCAGGTAAGAACTAGTGCAGCGGCCAGTGTTGTTTATATTTCTCCCTGTCTTGTTTGGTATTTAACAGGAGCTGCAGCACTAGTTTACTTTGATTTGACAGATTTACAGCAGCACCGTGCTGCCCTCTCTCTCTTCCCCTGCCCTCCCCCCCTCTCCTTGTATTGCTTGAATGACCCAGCAGGAAAGTAAGCTCCTTATCTCTAGCACATTTATTCTCCCCGGAACACAGCACTTACATGTCGGCAATGACACTGGGCTGACATACCTGACATTACTTTTATCATTTATGCTAGTTACAGGCACACAATGCTAACTAAGCACAATGCCTGAAATCTAATAACAGTCCCATCTAATTAAAGCTATAATATGTCCCTTTTGTATCATATAAATGTGTAAGCTATGCCTAGTTGTTCATGTTTTGTGTGTCTGCATATAAGTGAATGTTATGTAGTGTGCATATGCTGTGTATGTGGTGTGTGTATTCTATGTTTAAATCTATGTGTATGTGGTCAGTGGTGTGTGTATGTGGTATGTTTGAATGTATTGTGTGTGTCTGCATGTGTGTAGAGGGCAGTCTCTTGTTATCACACTATGTGCTGTCTGTGCTCAGGGCAGTCAGGGCAGAAGGGAAAGTCGTCATGATGGCATGATGATCTATGAAAATTATTCAGGTCAGGTGGTGTTAGAACAACGAACAACAACTTACTTAATCTTTATTTAGTTTATTAGATAAGTTCAGGGCTAAAATTTGGTACGATGATCATGATTCTGAATTTACTATTGCTAATCTGTTCTTCTTAAGTTACTACTAGTAATATGAGTGTGACGCAGCGCTATTAAAACAGTTTCCCGCGCAGTGCGCACTAACTCAAAAAAGGATTCCATTTCCTTCCTAGTGCCGGGTGCCCAGCCCCACAGTGAGACTGTCAGACTGAACTTGTCAAACCAACGAAACTGTGTTCATAAGACAACATGATCATTCTGTTGTGACTGTCACAGACTCACAGTCACATCATGGGTGTGCCATTGGAAAGCCTTATTTATTAAAGTATGTCATTTGGTCAGGACACATTATTAATTTATTATATTACCCTGCCTTAGATTACAAACCGACTAACACCCAAGGCAATGCAGAGATAAATTAGGGTATTTTATAATTTATATCCAAACATAGAGATAATTTTGATTTTCAAAAAGTCTTTTAGGCAATTAGTCCCAAACCTTATTTCATTAAAGAGGCTTTTAATTATATATCATGATTTATCCCATTGAAATGATTAATACAGCAGGTGTCAGTTATAGGCCTAGATTCTAGGCTTGCATCAAGCCCTGTCTGGCAGTTTTCATTCTTAGTGCAGTGTTCCAATTCATCTGTATCAGACTTATTTTATGCTGTAACAGTTACAGTCTCTGCTGGATGTCAGAGATATTTCTCAGAACATATGGATGTCCTACATCAATTCCTGATTAAAAAGTCTTTATCAGCATCAGAAATAACATAAAATGAATGATGCCGCCTGCTAACATTCCCACCACAGCAATACCCCCATAGCCAAAGTCCACTGCTGCAATACCTTTCTGCCTAATCTGTGTCAGATTTGTTATAAACCAAAGACAGCAGCTGCCTAGGGGTGTGCTGTCAGACTGACATATGATAATATCTGCATATTAAAAGTTATGGTTTAATTTATTTTCCCCCCCTTTCATATAGTGTTAATAAGGTTACCTTGTTCCCACACACATATTCTTAATATGGCTTGAATATGTGTAGGAACAAGGTATACACTATATGAAAGGGGGGGGGAATAAATTAATCCATAAGTTTTAATATGCAGATAAAGATTAAAACTGGAATCACTTTATCAAAATCACACTTAGGATTTCTCATTAGGTATGTACTGTTGCATAGTAAAGGTAATAGTGTGCTTTAGGTGCTTGGTTAAATCACATAAAACTGACGTATTGCCATTTGGGTATAGCAATTTAATGTAAATAACCTGTGAATGTCTAAATGTCAGAATTGACATTGACATTTCTGCTATTTAGACATTCTCAGGTTATTTATACAGGTTATTTACATTAAATTGCTATACCCAAATGGCAATACGTCAGTTTTATGTGATTTAATCAAGCACCTAAACTTAGCACACTATTACCTTTTACTATGCAACAGTACATACCTAATGAGAAATCCTAAGTGTGTTTTTAATAAAGTGATTCCAGTTTTAATCTTTATCTGCATATTAAAACTTATGTTTTAATTTATTCCCCCCCCCATTTCATATGCATATTAAGTTATGTTTTAATTTATTTCCCCCCCCCTTTCATATAGTGTTAATAAGGTCACCTTGTTCCCACACATATTCAAGGTATATTTGCAATTTTGAGACCTCCTCATTTTTTACTTAAAGGGACATTAAGCCACAACATTTTGTTTCATGATTCAGATAGAAAATACGATTGTAAACAACATTCCTATTTACTTCTATTATCTAATTTTCATCATTCTTTTGATATCCTTTGTTGAAAAGCATATCTAAATATGCTCATTAGCTACTGAGCATATTTAGATATGAATTTCAACAAAGGATATCTGATTTTCTTCAATCTTTTGATATCCTTTGTTGAAAAGCATATCTAAATATGCTCAGTAGCTACTGAGCATATTTAGATATGCTTTTCAACAAAAGATAGCAAAAGAATGAAGAAAATCAGATATCCTTTGTTGAAAATCATATCTAAATATGCTCAGTAGCTAATGAGCATATTTAGATATGCTTTTCAACAAAGGATATCAAAAGAATGAAGAAAATCAGATATCCTTTGTTGAAAATCATATCTAAATATGCTCAGTAGCTAATGAGCATATTTAGATATGCTTTTCAACAAAGGATATCAAAAGAATGAAGAAAATCAGATATCCTTTGTTGAAAATCATATCTAAATATGCTCAGTAGATACTGATTGGTGGCTGCATATAGATATTGGCTCGCCCATGTGCAATTGCTATTTCTTCAACAAAGGATATCTAAAGAATGAAGGCGTATCCGATTCCTAGCCACTGCCTCACCAGCCTCTGAAGTCACCGCACATCACTGGTATAATGTGTATTGTAAACTGCAGTAACTGTATTAACGTGTGCATAGTTTATTAAGACCTCTGCAGATCATTTGCTATAACAGGCCTTGTATAATGTGTATTGTAAACTGCAGTAACTGTATTAACGTCTGTATAGTTCATTAAGACTTCTGCAGATCAGTTGCTATAACAGGCCTTGTATAATGTGTATGGTAAACTGCAGTAACTGTATTAACGTCTGTATAGTTTATTAAGACTTCTGCAGATCAGTTGCTAAAACAGGCCTTGTATAATGTGTATGGTAAACTGCAGTAACTGTATTAACGTCTGTATAGTTTATTAAGACCTCTGCAGATCAGTTGCTATAACAGGCCTTGTATAATGTGTATGGTAAACTGCAGTAACTGTATTAACGTCTGTATAGTTTATTAAGACCTCTGCAGATCAGTTGCTATAACAGGCCTTGTATAATGTGTATGGTAAACTGCAGTAACTGTATTAACGTCTGTATAGTTTATTAAGACCTCTGCAGATCAGTTGCTAAAACAGGCCTTGTATAATGTGTATGGTAAACTGCAGTAACTGTATTAACGTCTGTATAGTTTATTAAGACCTCTGCAGATCAGTTGCTATAACAGGCCTTGTATAATGTGTATGGTAAACTGCAGTAACTGTATTAACGTCTGTATAGTTTATTAAGACCTCTGCAGATCAGTTGCTATAACAGGCCTTGTATAATGTGTATGGTAAACTGCAGTAACTGTATTAACGTCTGTATAGTTTATTAAGACCTCTGCAGATCAGTTGCTATAACAGGCCTTGTATAATGTGTATGGTAAACTGCAGTAACTGTATTAACGTCTGTATAGTTTATTAAGACCTCTGCAGATCAGTTGCTATAAAAGGCCTTGTATAATGTGTATTGTAATCTGCAGTAACTGTATTAACGTCTGTATAGTTCATTAAGACTTCTGCAGATCAGTTGCTATAACAGGCCTTGTATAATGTGTATGGTAAACTGCAGTAACTGTATTAACGTCTGTATAGTTTATTAAGACCTCTGCAGATCAGTTGCTATAACAGGCCTTGTATAATGTGTATGGTAAACTGCAGTAACTGTATTAACGTCTGTATAGTTTATTAAGACCTCTGCAGATCAGTTGCTATAACAGGCCTTGTATAATGTGTATGGTAAACTGCAGTAACTGTATTAACGTCTGTATAGTTTATTAAGACTTCTGCAGATCAGTTGCTATAAAAGGCCTTGTATAATGTGTATTGTAATCTGCAGTAACTGTATTAACGTCTGTATAGTTTATTAAGACTTCTGCAGATCAGTTGCTATAACAGGCCTTGTATAATGTGTATGGTAAACTGCAGTAACTGTATTAACGTCTGTATAGTTTATTAAAGGGACAGTCTAGACCCAATATTTATTCTTTACTACTTATTGTTACATACCAAACAAGTATCTTGCAGTGGTTTCAACATTTATAAGCTTCTAAGAAGTACATGAAACTTTTAAATAATAATCGTTTGTTAGCAACTGAAAATGGCCACCAAGCTCCACCCACTGCTTTCTTCTTCTCTAACAAGCCCTTGTCTTGTGTGACAGTTAAGCAGTGCACGTTTAATATTTTTCAGTTAGCTATTTCAAATTATGCATGTTCAGTTTTTTTGCCTCAGCTGGAAATGCAGGGGACATTTATTGTATGCGGACCGGCGTCAGTTCTGAGAACTATTGATAGTTATTGTGGCTGTCTAGTGGCAGTTCTGTTTGCTTTTTACTTGTTAATTTTTCTACTGTGAGTGATTATCATATAAATAATCTTTATATTCTTGTGGTAATTTTTTTATTTTCTTTAATTATAGATTTATGTTACTGTTAATAAATTCTAAGGAAGTTTAACTCCTCATTACTTATTAATTTTATTTAAAAAAATGTTTTTTCCTGATTTCTCTATCTCTGCACCCAGACACAGCTATGCACCTCCCCCTCATTTAATGTATAGTTGTGCCAGCAGTAGCAATTTGATTGTGCTCAGTGCTCGTGGCTATTACATGAACGATGCTGCAGTGCTGTGAGCCGGTGGTTACTGTCCATTGGTAATATTTTGCTTCTTTTTCTGTGGTCACAACTCATGATCACTCCTTTTAGTTTTGTGAGAGGAGATTAAGCCAGAGCTTGTCATTTAGACTAGGAGGTGTACTAAGATCACTTATCAGCCAGTCTGTAGTTTTGTGTGCAGGTAATTTATTCATTTGTATGTCATTTGCAAACCTTAGTTTCAGTACCACAAACTATCCTTATGACTGAATACTGTAGATTTGTAAATGCCATTTGCAATTTATTTTGCTTATTAATTAGAGTATGTATATATATATATATATATATATATATATATATATATATATATACACACACACACAAAACAGTCAGAAGCTTCCTTAGATCCTAACTTTAAAAAAATATGAAACTCCAGTCCCCCTCCTCATCTCTATCTTTCTGGCTTTTATGCAATCCTCCTGCCCCGTGGAGAACTTGCAATTTTTGGCCCAGGGTTTAATTATAATCCAGTGGCCCAGCCCCCCAGGTACAGCACTTTTACACTAGTAGAACTAGTATTAGTAGGAATGTTTTTTTAGCTATATGTGCAAGTAATAGCTTAGATCACATACATCCTGTTGCATCTGTATTCATACACCTGTAGACCTATTTATATAAAATATACATCCAAATGAGATGTCAGTTTACCTATATGCCCAAATCAAAGATCAGGTCAGATACACAGCTATTTCATGCCAGTGATATGTAAAAAAATAATACTTCTGAACAGACAAATGGACTTAGCAGCCCCCTTTGTTGCTGTTTAATGCCTTAATAAAAACTCATATTAAATGTTTGATGCTTCCAGACCACTTTATGCCGGCTCTGTGTCTAATAAGGCCTGGTATCATATACATAGTCTTTTTGAGGTCCCATTATGCAAGTTATATACCACAATTAGAGCCCAGATCACACACATAACACTTGAATATTAGCTAGGTCAATCAAAGTGTGGATAGAGGACCACCAGAACAAGACCCTGTCACGGCCAGCCCAATCTCCAGACCTGAACCACGTCAAGAGGAAGATGGATGGTCACAAGCCATCAAACAAAGCTGAACTGCTTGTAGTTTTGCGCCAGGAGTAACATAAAGTCACCACAGCAATGTGAAAGACAGGTGGAGAGCAAGCCAAGACACATGAAAGCTGTGACTGATAATCAGGGTTATTCCACCAAATATTGATTTTTGAACCTTTGCTAAGTTAAAACATTTGTATTGTGTTGTTTAAAAATTTAACTTGTTTTCATTGCAATATTCAAGGTCTTAAAACACCACATATTTTTGATATTTTGTATAGTTGTTATTTGCTGCAAATAAATGCTCTATGACAATAATTTTATTTGGATATTTGGGAGAAATGTTGTCAGTAGTTTATATAATAAAACAAAAATGTTAATTTGAGTCAAACACATACCTATAAATAATAAAACCAGAGAAACAGATCATTTTGCAGCTGTCTCTTATTTTTTTTAAGATTATGGGGCCGAATTATCAAGCTCCGAATGGAGCTTGATGCCCTCTGGAAACACAAGTTATGAAGCAGCGGTCTAAAGACCGCTGCTCCATAACCTGTCCGCCTACTCTTAGTAGGCAGACAGCGATCGCCAGAAATCAACCCGATCGAATATGATCGGGTTGATTGACACCCCCTGATAGCGGCCGATTGACTGCAAATCTGCAGGGGGCGGCATTGCACCATCAGTTCACAAGAACTGCTGGTGCAATGATAAATGCTCAGAGCGTATGCTGTCGGCATTTATCGATGTGCAGTGGACATGATCCACAATATCGGATCATGTCCGCTCGCACATTCAGAAATAGGCCTATATATATATATATATATATATATATATATATATATATATATATATATATATATATATACACATACACACACATAATGTGTATATATATATATATATATATATATATATATGTGTGTGTGTAATATATATATGTGTGTATATAATTATACGTATGTATGTATGTATATGTGTGTGTGTGTGTATGTATGTATATATATATATATATATACACATCTGTAAATGTCTTTGTATGTATGTGTGTATCTAATAATCTGTATGTGTATGACTGTGTGTTTTGTGTATCTATGTTATGTATATGTGTGTGTATCTGTATATGTATGTGTATGACTGTGTATCTGTATATGTCTTCGTATGTATGTGTGTGTAAGTGTATATGTGTGTGTTTTGTGTATCTATGTTATGTATATGTGTGTCTGTATATATATGTGTATCTGTATATGTCTTTGTATGTGTGTGTAAGTGCATGGTTAAATGTGTAAGTGTATACATGTGTTTATCTATATATGTCTGTGCGTGTATGTGAATATATGTGTGTGTATGTGTTTAAGCGTGTATATAGTGTATATGCTTCAGGATTTATTAACACACAGTCATACACATACAGATACATATAAACACAAACATAAATAGATACAAACAGACAAACACATACAGACATACATATACACTTACACACACATACATACAAAGACATATACAGATACACATATATATACAGACACACATATAAAGATACACAGTCATACACATATATATACAGATACACACACATATACATAACATAGATACACAAAACACACAGTCATACACATACAGATTATTAGATACACACATACATACAAAGACATTTTCAGATGTGTGTATATATATATATATATACATACATACATACATACATACATACATACATACATACATACATACATACATACATACATACACACACACACAGATATACAGATACGCACATATACACTTACACACACACAGATAGATACACACACTTTCATGCACACATTTAGTAGCTTTAGTAGGATTAATTCAGGATAGGAGAATGTAACATGTATAAGAAAAAGTTCTGGGAAAATTGCAAGGTTCCACAAGCTATAGCCACAAAAACTATGATTTTTTTTTTTAAAGGCAAACTTTAGGGTTGTATCACTGGGATAAATAATATCACCACTGAGAAGGTAAATATAGAATGGAGGTCACAACTGTAAAGACAATACTGCAGTTTGAAGTGCAATACACAACATAAAGTATTAACAGCATATGGATATGTGAAAACAGTATACATCTATCAGTACCATCTAATACCTGGTTTCTCAACAGCCGGGCCGTGGCCCAGTACCGGGCCGTGATAGCCCTGCTGGTGGGCCCTGACCTGTTATGCCCCCACTGCACACTCATATCCCACTGCACACAAGGGGCAGACTGAAACCAATCAAGGCCCCAGTCTAACACTGACTCAAATGTATTAAAATTTATGCAAATGAACATGGTAGCCTCCCTGCCTTAACCACAACAGGCCCATCAACCTCCAGAGCCAGGACCCCCAACATTAAGGGACAAAGAAAGGCCCCCCAACCTCCAGGACTAGACCACACACTCCATGGCCCTCACAGCGACAGACCCTCGGCAGGACCCCCACACTCCAGGGCCCCCACTAAACCCACACTGAACTGCTTAGTTACTGATGGGGCAAATCCCTGCTGCCTACTATATTATATATATATATATATATATATATATATCTACCGGGCCCTGGACATGTCCAGCTAAAATTTACCGGGTCTTGAGGTCACTTTGGTTGAGAACCACTGTAAGTCCAGTCCTTTCATTTTAATGCCCCCCTCCCTTTCCTGGTCAGGCTGTCCTCCTCCTCAGGTCTAAAATCTCCAGTTCCCCACCATAACATGTGCGCATAGAGAAACTGATTCAGAAGCTTATCTGTAGGTTGGTGATTTATTATGTAATGAACACGGAAGGTTGTAGGAAGCAGAGGGCAGGTCAGACCAGGTCTGTAGCAGCGTGTTGGCTGTGATAAGAAACAGACAAAGGAATTGCTAGGGAAACGATCTGATATGAGTGCAGCTTCCTTACTAAAAGGCGTTCTGTGTAGCTGCTGGAGGAGAGTGGACAGGAGCGTTCTTGTGTATGGGAATGTGATAAATAGTGAAGGGAATTTTTAGGTCGATACCCCCTGGCCAGTCCACCTTGTTGCGGCCATGGAAATCCCCCTCTCCCCATCCTAACATTTTGCTGCCTGCAGCAGAGTGGACTCACTACGCTCACATTATTCACAGGACCACAGCTGATGTAACACTGCATTCACCACTATCACAGTATAGCGCTATGCAGAGCCGGAACAAAACTGTTAACATGCAGTTTCTGGGGAATGTTTATGCAGCGACACTCCTGTTTCAATTGCGCATGCATTAAAAGTTATTTACGAGTCGATTGTCATTTGCCACAACTAGACATATCCAACTCTAAACCAAGCGGTGGGCGGGGCTTAAGTACCGTTTTCAACTGCAAACTAGCATTGGATCTTTGCATTTTTCCTGCACTTCATAGAAGCAGAGACATAAGGGACATCTTAGACAATGTTTAATTGGCATTTAACAGTAAGTTATTAAAAAAAAACTCGGTGTAGACTGTCCCTTTAAGACTTCTGCAGATCAGTTGCTATAACAGGCCTTGTATAATGTGTATGGTAAACTGCAGTAACTGTATTAATGTCTGTATAGTTTATTAAGACCTCTGCAGATCAGTTGCTATAACAGGCCTTGTATAATGTGTATTGTAATCTGCAGTAACTGTATTAACGTGTGTATAGTTTATTAAGACTTCTGCAGATCAGTTGCTATAACAGGCCTTGTATAATGTGTATGGTAACATAGTAACATACATAGTAACATAGTAGATAAGGTTGAAAAAAGACTGAAGTCCATCGAGTTCAACCTATACAAATCTAAAATACTTTCAAAAAGCTCCAGTTAAGATTAAATAACCTCATTAAAATGTGACCCATTTAATAATAGCAATCATATCCATTAATTTTGTTTATATACAGAAATTTATCCAGACTATTTTTAAATGTATCTATGATATTGGCATTCACTACCTCCTTTGGTAATGAGTTCCACAATTTTATTGCTCTTACAGTGAAAAAACGTTTCCGTTGCAGGAGATTAAATCTCCTTTCCTCCAACCTTAAATTATGACCTCTTGTCAGAAACAATTTTCTTGCAATAAACAGAGCTTCTGCCATCTCTGTATATGAGCCTTGAATATATTTATATAAAGTAATCATGTCACCTCTCAAGCGCCTTTTTTCTAAAGAAAACAGACCCAGTTTGGCTAGCCTCTCCTCATAGGTTAATTTCTCCAATCCCCTTATTAGCTTTGTGGCCCTTCTCTGAACTTTTTCTAGTTCTGCAATATCTTTTTTAGCAATCGGTCCCCAGAACTGCACTCCAAACTCAAGGTGAGGTCTTACCAGGGCTTTATATAATGACAGAATTATGCTTTCCTCCCTTGAATCAATGCCTCTTTTAATACATGCTAGTATCTTATTAGCCTTTGAAGCCGCTGCCCTGCATTGTGCACCCATCTTTAGCTTGTTATCTATTACTACTCCCAAATCCCTTTCCTCCTGTGTTTGGCTAAGTCTTGTCCCATTTAAAGAATACGTAGCCTGCTTATTTTTACTTCCAAAATGTAGAACCTTGCATTTTTCCGTATTAAATCTCATTTTCCATTCACTTGCCCATAGTTCTAATTTTAGCAAATCCCTTTGTAAAGAGAGTTCGTCCTGCTCTGACCTAATGACCTTACTTAACTTAGTATTATCTGCAAAAATAGAGATGTCGCTATTTAATCCTTGCTCCAAGTCATTTATAAAAATATTAAAAAGAACAGGGCCCAGTACTGATCCCTGGGGGACGCCACTGATTACCTTTGTCCAATCTGAGTATGATCCATTTACTACTACTCGTTGCTCCCTATCTTTTATCCAGTTATTTATCCATGAGCTAACATTTTCAGCTATTCCCAGTCCCTTAATTTTGTGCATTAATCTCTCATGTGGCACTGTATCAAATGCCTTTGCAAAATCTAAGTATATCACATCAACTGATTACCCTTTATCTATATTTTTACTTACTTCCTCGTAGAATCTAATTAGATTAGTTTGACATGATCTATTTCTCCTAAAGCCATGCTGATTAGAACTCATAATCTTGTTTACACGAATATGCTCATCAATATAATCCCTTATAATCCCTTCAAATATCTTCCCCACTATTGATGTCAGACTAACTGGTCTATAGCTTCCTGGATCATCCCTGCTTCCCTTTTCGAAGAGTGGCACCACATCAGCTTTACGCCAATACTGGGGTACCATGCCTGAGGATAATGAGTCTTGAAAAATTAAGAGTAAAGGTTTGTCTATAACAGTGCTAACTTCCCTTAACATCCTTGGGTGTATTCCATCTGGGCCTGGAGTTTTATTTACCTTAATATTTTCCAGTTTTTTCCTGATATCCTCTAAACAAAACCCAGTTAGTGGTATGGACTGGCATGTTCTATTCTGTTCCAAAGTATCATTCAATGGTTCCTCTCTTGTGTATACTGAAGAAAAAAACTGATTTAGTACCTCAGCCTTCTCCCTGTCATTATTTATCATGCTACCCTCCACGCATTTTAATGTACCTATATTATCCTTCTTAGATTTTTTGCTATTTTGCTATTTATGTACAGTACTTAAAGAACCTTTTATGGTTAGACTTAGAATCCTTGGCAATTAATTTCTCATTTTCAATTTTGGCTAATTTGATTGCTTTTTTGCATGCTTTGTTACATTTCTTATAAATATTATATGTTGAGTCTGTACTATTTTCTTTTAATAATTTAAATGCCCTACGTTTTTTCCTAATTTCTCTTAACACATTTTTATTTAGCCATAACGGCTTTGTTTTTTTATTTTTATTTTTATAACCATATGGTATGTGATATGTATATTTATTTAACAAATTTTTAAATATTATCCATTTATCCTTTGTATTTTTATTAGAAAATACATTGTCCCAATTTATATTATTTAATGATTTCCTTAAATCGTTGAATTTTGCTTTCTTGAAATTAAAAGTCTTAGTTAAACCTTTAAAACACTGCATATGAAGAGATTTCAAATGTGACCATGTTATGATCACTGTTACCCAAATGTTCTTTAACTTCTATGTTTGATATTATATCTGTATTGTTTGATAGCACTAAATCCAATATAGCTTTACTCCTAGTTGGCTCCTCTATTAATTGTGACAAGAAGTTATCCCTGAGAACATTTAAAAATCTATCCCCCTTAGCTGAATTACTAGTTACATTGGCCCAGTTTATATCAGGGTAGTTAAAATCTCCCATAAAACTGCAGTAACTGTATTAACGTCTGTATAGTTTATTAAGACCTCTGCAGATCAGTTGCTATAACAGGCCTTGTATAATGTGTATGGTAAACTGCAGTAACTGTATTAACGTCTGTATAGTTTATTAAGACCTCTGCAGATCAGTTGCTATAACAGGCCTTGTATGATGTGTATTGTGATCTGCAGTAACTGTATTAACGTCTGTATAGTTCATTAAGACTTCTGCAGATCAGTTGCTATAACAGGCCTTGTATAATGTGTATGGTAAACTGCAGTAACTGTATTAACGTCTGTATAGTTTATTAAGACTTCTGCAGATCAGTTGCTATAACAGGCCTTGTATAATGTGTATGGTAAACTGCAGTAACTGTATTAACGTCTGTATAGTTTATTAAGACCTTTGCAGATCAGTTGCTATAACAGGCCTTGTATAATGTGTATTGTAATCTGCAGTAACTGTATTAACGTCTGTATAGTTTATTAAAGGGACATTAAACACTAAATACATGCTAGATAGAATGATACATTCAAAGAAAAGATTAGTCCATTAGCAACATGTAGATGTATTTTTTAAAGTTTCATTAGTTGTTTAAAAAATGACAAAATAAGTGTAAAGTTTTACGGCTAGATTTAGAGTTCTGCGGCCAAAGGGGTGCGTTAGCTACGCATGCTTTTTTTCCCCCGCACCTTTTAAATACCGCTGGTATTTAGAGTTCACAGAAGGGCTGCGTTAGGCTCCAAAAAAGGGAGCGTAGAGCATATTTACCGCCACTGCAACTCTAAATACCAGCGTTGCTTACGGACGCGGCCAGCTTAAAAAACGTGCTCGTGCACGATTCCCCCATAGAAAACAATGGGGCTGTTTGAGCTGAAAAAAAACCTAACACCTGCAAAAAAGCAGCGTTAAGCTCCTAACGCAGCCCCATTGTTTCCTATGGGGAAACACTTCCTAAGTCTGCACCTAACACCCTAGCATGTACCCCGAGTCTAAACACCCCTAACCTTACACTTATTAACCCCTAATCTGCCGCCCCCGCTATCGCTGACCCCTGCATATTATTAACCCCTAATCTGCTGCTCCGTACAACGCTGCAACCTACGTTATCCCTATGTACCCATAATCTGCTGCCCCAAACACCGCCGACCCCTATGTTATATTTATTAACCCCTAATCTGTCGCCCCCGCTATTGCTGACCCCTGCATATTATTATTAACCCCTAATCTGCCGCTCCTTACACCGCCGCAACCTACGTTATCCCTATGTACCCCTAATCTGCTAACCCTAGCACAGCCGACCCCTATATTATATTTATTAACCCCTAATCTGCCCCCCACAACGTCGCCGCCAGCTACCTACAATAATTAACCCCTAATCTGCCGACCGGATCTCACCGCTACTCTAATAAATGTATTAACCCCTAAAGCTAAGTCTAACCCTAACACCCCCTAAGTTAAATATAATTTAAATCTAACGAAATAAATTAACTCTTATTAAATAAATTATTCCTATTTAAAGCTAAATACTTACCTGTAAAATACACCCTAATATAGCTACAATATAAATAATAATTATATTGTAGCTATTTTAGGATTAATATTTATTTTACAGGCAACTTTGTAATTATTTTAACCAGGTACAATAGCTATTAAATAGTTAATAACTATTTAATAGTTACCTAGTTAAAATAATTACAAAATTACCTGTAAAATAAATCCTAACCTAAGTTACAATTAAACCTAACACTACACTATCAATAAATAAATTAAATAAAATACCTACAATTATCTACAATTAAACCTAACACTACACTATCAATAAATTAATTAAATACAATACCTACAATTACCTACAATTAAACCTAACACTATCAATAAATTAATTAAATACAATACCTACAAATAAATACAATGAAATAAACTAACTAAAGTACAAAAAATAAAAAAGAACTGTTATAAAAAAATATTTACAAACATTAGAAAAATATTACAACAATGTTAAACTAATTACACCTACTCTAAGCCCCCTAATAAAATAACAAAGACCCCCAAAATAAAAAAATGCCCTACCCTATTCTAAAATTAAAATAGAAAAGCTCTTTTACCTTACCAGCCCTGCAAAGGGCCCTTTGCGGGGCATGCCCCAAAGAATTCAGCTCTTTTGCCTGTAAAAAAAAACATACAATACCCCCCCCCCCCACATTACAACCCACCACCCACATACCCCTAATCTAACCCAAACCCCCCTTAAATAAACCTAACACTAAGCCCCTGAAGATCTTCCTACCTTATCTTCACCACGTCGGGTTCACCGATCAATCCAGAAGAGCCTCCGATGTCTTGATCCAAGCCCAAGCGGGGGCTGAAGATGTCCATGATCCTGCTGAAGTCTTCATCCAAGCGGGAGCTGAAGAGGTCCATGATCCGGCTAAAGTCTTCTATCAAGAGGCATCTTCAATCTTCTTTCTTCCGGATCCATGTTCATCCCACCGACACTGAACATCCATCTTCACCGACGACTTCCCGACGAATGACGGTTCCTTTAAGGGACGTCATCCAAGATGACGTCCCTCGAATTCCGATTGGCTGATAGGATTCTATCAGCCAATCGGAATTAAGGTAGGAAAATTCTGATTGGCTGATGGAATCAGCCAATCAGAATCAAGTTCAATACGATTGGCTGATCCGATCAGCCAATCAGATTGAGCTCGAATTCTATTGGCTGTTCCGATCAGCCAATAGAAAGCGAGCTCAATCTGATTGGCTGATCGGATCAGCCAATCGGATTGAACTTGATTCTGATTGGCTGATTCCATCAGCCAATCAGAATTTTCTTACCTTAATTCCGATTGGCTGATAGAATTCTATCAGCCAATCGGAATTCGAGGGACGCCATCTTGGATGATGTCCCTTAAAGGAACCATCATTCGTCGGGAAGTCTTCGGTGAAGATGGATGTTCCGCGTCGGCGGGATGAACATGGATCCGGAAGAAAGAAGATTGAAGATGCCGCTTGATAGAAGACTTCAGCCCGATCATGGACCTCTTCAGCTCCCGCTTGGATGAAGACTTCAGCCCGATCATGGACCTCTTCAGCTCCTGCTTGGATGAAGACTTCAGTCGGATCATGGACATCTTCAGCCCCCCGCTTGGGCTTGGATCAAGACATCAGAGGAGCTCTTCTGGATCGATCTGTGAACCCGGCGTGGTGAAGACAAGGTAGGGAGATCTTCAGGGGCTTAGTGTTAGATTTATTTAAGGGGGGTTTGGGTTAGATTAGGGGTATGTGGGTGGTGGGTTTTAATGTTGGGGGGGGTATTGTATGTTTTTTTTTTTACAGGCAAAAGAGCTGAATTCTTTGGGGCATGCCCCGCAAAGGGCCATTTTCAGGGCTGGCAAGGTAAAAGAGCTTTTCTATTTTAATTTTAGAATAGGGTAGGGCATTTTTTTATTTTGGGGGTCTTTGTTATTTTATTAGGGGGCTTAGAGTAGGTGTAATTAGTTTAAAATTGTTGTAATATTTTTCTAATGTTTGTAAATATTTTTTTATTTTTTGTAACTTAGTTCTTTTTTATTTTTGTACTTTAGTTAGTTAATTTAATTGTATTTATTTGTAGGTATTGTATTTAATTAATTTATTGATAGTGTAGTGTTAGGTTTAATTGTAGATAATTGTAGGTATTTTATTTAATTAATTTATTGATAGTGTAGTGTTAGGTTTAATTGTAACTTAGGTTAGGATTTATTTTACAGGTAATTTTGTAATTATTTTAACTAGGTAGCTATTAAATAGTTATTAACTATTTAATAGCTATTGTACCTGGTTAAAATAAATACAAAGTTGCCTGTAAAATAAATATTAATCCTAAAATAGCTACAATATAATTATTATTTATATTGTAGCTATATTAGGGTTTATTTTACAGGTAAGTATTTAGCTTTAAATAGGAATAATTTATTTAATAAGAGTTAATTTATTTCGTTAGATAAAAATTATATTTAATTTAGGGGGGTGTTAGGGTTAGAATTAGCTTTAGGGGTTAAAAAATTTATTAGAGTAGCGGTGAGCTCCGGTCGGCAGATTAGGGGTTAATGCTTGAAGTTAGGTGTCAGCGATGTTAGGGAGGGCAGATTAGGGGTTAATACTATTTATTATAGGGTTATTGAGGTGGGAGTGAGGCGGATTAGGGGTTAATACATTTATTATAGTAGGGGTTAATAAGTGTAGGTAGGTGGCGGCGACGTTGGGGGCGGCAGATTAGGGGTTAATAAATATTATGTAGGTGTCGGCGGTATTAGGGGCATCAGATTAGGGGTACATAGGGATAACGTAGGTGGCGGCGGTGTACGGAGCGGCAGATTAGGGGTTAAAAAATTTTAATAGAGTGGTGGCGATGTGGGGGGGCCTCAGTTTAGGGTTACATAGGTAGTTTATGGGTGTTAGTGTACTTTAGAGCACAGTAGTTAAGAGCTTTATAAACCGGCGTTAGCCCAGAAAGCTCTTAACTACTGGCTTTTTTCTGCGGCTGGAGTTTTGTCGTTAGATTTCTAACGCTCACTTCAGCCAAGACTCTAAATACCGGCGTTAGAAAGATCCCATTGAAAAGATAGGATACGCAAATGGCGTAGGGGGATCTGCGGTATGAAAAAGTCGCGGCTGCAAAGTGAGAGTTAGACCCTTTCCTGACTGACTCCAAATACCAGCGAGCGGTAAAAACCAGCGTTAGGAGCCTCTAATGCTGGTTTTGACGGCTACCGCCAAACTCTAAATCTAGGCCTTAGTGTCTATAAAACACTGGGAGCTGCCATGTTGTAACTTGTGTTACCTTCTCTGCTGTGGCTAATTAGGGACAGTTATACATAGGTCATTAGAGTGTGCAGCCAATGGTTGTGTTGGATTTAACACTGTTCTGCGCTTCCATTTCTAACAGGAACTGAAAAGCTCACAATTTCAGAATGGAATTACAGGCAAAGAGGACAAAATAAATAATGAAAGTATATTGCAGAGCTTTTTTATATATACAATTTATCATTTTATATTGCCATCTCAAAGTGTTTAATGTCCCTTTAAGACTTCTGCAGATCAGTTACTATAACAGGCATTTTATAATGTGTATGGTAAACTGCAGTAACTGTATTAACGTCTGTATAGTTTATTAAGACTTCTGCAAATCAGTTGCTATAACAGGCCTTGTATTGTAAACTGCAATAACTGTATTAACGTCTGTATAGTTTATTTGCTCCATTAGCATGGATGGCGACAGGTTAATAAAATAAAGGTAGAGTTAGTTCAAAATATGTTTTATTTGTGAGGAAGTTATGCAGAATGTTATTATTATGCTGCATGCTTCAATAGTATATTGTGCTGTATACTCCGATAGTATATTGTGCTGTATACTCCGATAGTATATTGTGCTGTATACTCCGATAGTATATTATGCTGTATACTCCAATGGTATATTGTGCTGTATACTCCATTGGTGTATTGTGCTGTATACTCCAGTAGTGTATTGTACTGTATACTCCAATGGTGTATTGTGCTGTATACTCTAATGGTGTATTGTGCTGTATACTCCAATGGTGTTTTGTGCTGTATACTCCAATGGTGTATTGTGCTGTATACTCCAATAGTGTATTGTGCTGTATACTCTAAAGGTGTACTGTGCTGTATACTCCAATAGTGTATGATGCTGTGTAGCCTTGTTTATTTTCAGATATGTTTGCACCAATTGTTTATAGAAAAGAGAATGTATAATAATAATTTATATTATAATGTTATATATAGTCAGTGGTTCAGTAATCCTGAAGCAAGCACTGAAGGCAGTTAGGAAACATAGCACTAGAGTAAAGCAAAGTTATTTATCTGTTTCAGATGAAAATCACAAAATAAACGTGTAGCACCAGAACAAGCTCTGCCTCTTTATTCTAAAATTGCAACACATATTTCTTTCATGTAATTGGCAAGAGTCCATGAGCTAGTGACGCGTGGGATATACAATCCTACCAGGAGGGGCAAAGTTTCCCAAACCTCAAAATGCCTATAAATACACCCCTCGCCACACCCACAATTCAGTTTTACAAACTTTGCCTCCTATGGAGGTGGTGAAGTAAGTTTGTGCTAAGATTTCTACGTTGACATGCGTTTCTCAGCATTTTGAAGCCCGATTCCTCTCAGAGTACAGCGAATGTCAGAGGGATGTGGAGAGTATCACCTATTGAATGCAATGATTTTCCTAACGGGGGTCTTTTTCATAGGTTCTCTGTTATCGGTCGTAGAGATTCATCTCCTACCTCCCTTTTCAGATCGACGATATACTCTCATATACAATTACCTCTACTGACAACTTTTTCAGTACTGGTTTGGCTATCTGCTATATGTGGATGGGTGTCTTTGGGTAAGTATGTTTTAATTACTTAAGACACCTCAGCTATGGTTTTGGCAGATTGTCAGTATTTGGGGAAAGTTAATATTTAGAAATATTTTTTTCTTACCTGGGGTTTAGTCTTTTTTTCAATTGACTACTTTGTTTCAAATTGCGGGCTGACTTAGGCTCACGGGTGCGCCAAATGCTACACTTTATTGCGTCATTCTTGGTGCGAGAATTTTTTGGTGCGAAAGGCACGTCCGTTGACGCAAGTTCGTCATTTCCGGTGTCGTAATTGACGCAGAGGTTTCACACGGGGTTGCGTCGTTAGTGATGCGAGTGTGTCATTTCCGGACATGGTTCATTATTTATTTGCCCCATTGCTGTTTGCCTCTTGCCTTTTTCTATGTCAGAGGGCTATGCTATTTGCATTTTTTCCCATTCCTGAAACTGTCATATAAGGAAATTGATAATTTTGCTTTTTTTTTGTTGCTTTTTTTTTTACACCTCCTTCACTATCTTTATTATTATTTTCTATTTTATTTATACAAGCTATCAAGACCAACATGAGCTTCATAAACATCCTGTAGAAACTTATGTTCAGGTAAGATGCACATGTTGATGCACATGTTAATAACTAACACAACTCTTCACTTACATTTTTGCATCTCCTGGAATAAGAGGTCAGATAATTTTGCTTTTTATGTTGGTTTTTCTTTTACATTCTGCAAGATATCTCAATCTGATCCTGCCTCAGAAGTATCTGTTGAAACTTTGCTGCCTGACATTGGTTCTACCAAAGCATTTGTTGTAAAATTGTGGAGATTATATCTCCTAATGTCATTTGTATTAGTTGCCATGATAAACTTTTACATGCAGATAGTGTGTCCATCAGTAATAGTACATTGCCGGTTGCAGTTCCTTCAACTTCTAATGTACATGATATACCTATGAATTTTAAAGAATGTGTTACTGATTCTATTCAGAAGGCTTTGTCTGCATTTCTGCCTTCTAATAAGCGTAAGAGGTCTTTTAAAACTTCTCATAAAGTTGATGAAATTTCAAATGACCAACAACATAATGAATTATCCACCTCTGATGAGGATCTATCTGATTCAGAAGATCCTTCCTCAGATATTGACACTGACAAATCTACTTATTTATTTTAAATGGAGTATATGCGTTATTTGTTAAAAGAATTGTTAATTACTTTGGATATTGAGGAAGCTAAGTCCTCTTGATATTAAAACCAGTAAACATTTAAATTCTGTTTTTAAACCTCATGTGGTTACTCCAGAGGTTTTTCCTATTCCTGATGCTATTTCTGATATGATTTCTAAGGAATGGAATAAGCCAGGTACTCCTTTTAATCCTTCCGCAAGGTTTAAAAAATGGTATCCTTTACCAGCAATTTCAATAGAGTTTTGGGAAAAGATTCCCAAAGTTGATGGGGCTATTTCTACTCTTGCTAAACAAACCACTATTCCTATGGAAGATAGTACTTCCTTTAAAGATCCTTTAGATAGGAAGCTTGAATCTTATCTAAGGAAAGCCTATTTATATTCAGGTCATCTTCTTAGGCCTGCAATTTCTTTGGCTGATGTTGCAGCTGCTTCAACTTTTTGGTTGGAGAATTTAGCGCAACAAGAATTGGATTCTGACGTATCTAGCATTATTATTATTATCGGTTATTTGTAGAGTGCCAACAGATTCCGCAACGCTGATTTGTTCGCTTACTGCAACATGCTAATCATTTTATTTGTGATGCAATTTTTGATATTATCAAAATTGATGTTAGATCCATGTCTTTAGCTATTTTAGCTAGAAGAGCTTTGTGGCTTAAATCTTGGAATGCTGATATGACATGTAAGTCTAGAATACTATCTCTTTCTTTCCAAGGTAATAATTTATTTGGTTCTCAGTTGGATTCTATTATTTCAACTGTTACTGGGGGGAAGGGAGTTGTTTTGCCTCAGGATAAAAAAACCTAAGGGTAAATATAAGGTTTCTAATAGTTTTCGTTCCTTTTGTCAAAATAAGGAACAAAAACCTAATCCTTCCCCCAAGGAATCTGTTTCCAATTGGAAGTCTTCCTCAAATTGGAATAAATCCAAGCCTTTTAAGAAACCAAAGTCAGCCCCTAAGTCCGCATGAAGGTGCGGCCCTCATTCCAGCTCAGCTGGTCGGGGCAGATTAAGGTTTTTCAAGGATGTTTGGGCAAATTCTGTCCAAAATCAATGGATTCAGAGCATTGTCTCTCAGGGGTACCGAATAGGGTTCAGAGTAAGACCTCCTGTGAGAAGATTTTTTCTCTCACGCATCCCAGTAAATCCAGTAAAAGCTCAGGCTTTCCTGAAGTGTGTTTCAGACCTCGAGGTTTCAGGGGTAATCATGCCGGTTCCTTTTCAGGAACAAGGTCTGGGGTTTTATTCAATTCTATTCATTGTCCCAAAGAAAGAAAATTCATTCAGACCAGTTCTGGATCTGAAAATTTTGAATCGTTCTGTAAGAGTACCAACTTTCAAGATGGTGACTATAAGGACTATTCTGCCTTTTGTTCAGCAAGGACATTATATGTCTACAATAGACTTGCAGGATGCTTACCTTCATATTCCGATTCATCCAGAACATTATCAGTTCCTGAAATTCTCTTTTCTAGACAAGCATTACCAATTTGTTGCTCTTCCATTTGGCCTTGCAACAGCTCCAAGAATCTTTTCAAAGGTTCTGGGTGCCCTACTCTCTGTAATCAGAGAACAGGGTATTGCGGTGTTTCCTTATTTGGACGATATCTTGGTACTAGCTCAGTTTTTACGTTCTGCAGAATCTCACACGAATCAACTAGTGTTGTTTCTTAAAAAACATGGTTGGGGGATCAATTTACCAAAATGTTTCTTGATTCCTCAGACAAGGGTCACCTTTTTAGGTTTCCAGATAGATTCAGTGTCCATGACTCTGTCTCTAACAGACAAGAGACGTTTGAAATTGGTTGCAGCATGTCGGCACCTTCAGTCTCAGTCGTTCCCTTCAGTGGCTATGTGCATGGAAGTTTTAGGCCTCATGACTGCAGCATCGGACATGATTCCTTTTGCTCGTTTTTACATGAGACCTCTCCAGCTTTGTATGCTGAATCAATGGTGCCCGGATTATACAGAGATATCACAATTAATATCCTTAAATCCCAATGTTCGACACTCTCTGACGTGGTGGTTAAATCACCAGCGTTTAGTTCAAGGGGCCTCTTTTGTTCGGCCAACCTGGACTGTGATCACAACAGATGCGAGTCTTTCAGGTTGGGGAGCTGTCTGGGGATCTCTGACAGCACAAGGGGTTTGGAAATCTCAAGAGGCGAGATTACCAGTCAATATTTTAGAACTCCATGCAATTCTCAGAGATCTTCAGTTTTGGCCTCTGTTGAAGAGAAAACCGTTCATTTGTTTTCAGACAGACAATATTACAATGGTGGCATATGTCAATCATCAGGGTGGGACTCACAGTCCCCAAGCTATGAAAGAAGTATCTTGGATACTTGTTTGGGTGGAATCCAGCTCCTGTCTAATTTCTGCAGTTAATATCCCAGGTGTAGACAATTGGGAGGCAGATTATCTCAGCCGTCAGACTTTACATCCAGGGGAGTGGTCTCTCCATCCGGATGTGTTTTCTCAGATTGTTCAGATGTGGGGTCTTCCAGAAATAGATCTGATGGCTTCTCATCTAAACAAGAAACTTCCCAGATACCTATCCAGGTCAGGGATTCTCAGGCGGAAGCAGTGGATGCGCTGACACTTCCTTGGTGTTATCAACCTGCTTATATATTCCCGCCTCTAGTTCTTCTTCCAAGAGTGATCTCCAAAATCATCATGGAACAATCATTTGTGTTGCTGGTGGCTCCAGCATGGCCCCACAGGTTTTGGTATGCGGATCTTGTTCGGATGTCCAGTTGCCAACCTTGGCCACTTCCGTTAAGGCTGGACCTACTGTCTCAAGGTCCGTTTTTCCATCAGGATCTCAAATCATTAAATTTGAAGGTATGGAAATTGAACGCTTAGTGCTAAGTCATAGAGGTTTCTCTGACTCAGTAATTGATACTATGTTACAAGCTTGTAAATCTGTCTCTAGGAAGATTTATTATTGAGTTTGGAAGACTTACATTTCATGGTGTTCTTCTCATAAATTCTCTTGGCATTCTTTTAGAATTCCTAGAATTTTACAGTTTCTTCAGGATGGTTTGGATAAAGGTTTGTCTGCAAATACTTTGAAGGGACAAATCTCTGCTCTTTCTGTTTTATTTCACAGAAATATTGCTACTCTTCCTTATATTCACTGTTTTGTACAGACTTTAGTTCATATTAAGCCTGTCATTAAATCAATTTCTCCTCCTTGGAGTCTTAATTTGGTTTTGAGGGTGTTACAGGCTCCTCCATTTGAGCCTATGCACTCTTTGGACATTAAACTACTTTCTTGGAAAGTGTTGTTCCTTTTGGCCATCTCTTCTGCTAGAAGAGTTTCTGAGCTTTCTGCTCTTTCTTGTGAATCTCCTTTTCTGATTTTTCATCAGGATAAGGCAGTTTTGCGGACTTCATTTAAGTTCTTACCTAAGGTTGTGAATTCTAACAACATTAGTAGAGAAATTGTTGTCCCTTCCTTGTGTCCTAATATTAAGAATTCTTTGGAAAAATCCTTACATTCTTTGGATGTGGTGAGAGCTTTGAAATATTATGTTGAAGCTACTAAAGATTTCAGAAAGACTTCTAGTCTATTTGTTATATTCTCTGGTTCTAGGAAAGGTCAGACGGCTTCTGCTATTTCCTTGGCTTCTTGGTTAAAGCTATTAATTCATCAAGCTTATTTAGAGTCGGGTCAGGCCCCGCCTCAGAGAATTAAAGCTCATTCTACTAGATCAGTCTCCACTTCATGGGCTTTTAAGAATGAAGCTTCAGTTGATCAGATTTGCAAAGCGGCAAATTGGTTATCCTTGCATACATTTACTAAATTCTACCGTTTTGATGTATTTGCTTCTTCAGAAGCAGTTTTTGGTAGAAAAGTTCTTCAGGCAGCTGTTTCAGTTTGATTCTTCTGCTGATGTTTTAAAGGGACAGTTCACCCAAAAACTTTCTCCCCTTTAAATTATTCCCAATGATCCTTTTTACCTGCTAGAGTGTATTAAATTGGTTGCAAGTAGCTCCTTTACTCATATTTCAGCATTTGAAATAGCTGATTTAGCTTGTGGTTTCCCAACCTATACTGAAAGTTTTGATACTGGCGTATACGCTATTGACAAGCCTAAGTAAACACAGCCAGCAGAAGGGATTACACCCTCAGTGGGGGCATGATAGTTAAGTAATAAAATGATAATTTTCCATTGTTCTCTCTATGTATTGAGCTTTGGTGTTCCAGACAAATATAAGATAAGGAAGCAAGTCTGTGTACATGAAAGTGATAACATAATGAGATCTGATATTACCTGAAGCTCAACCCATTGTAATAGGCTGTGGTTTAACAGCACAAAACCAGCTACTTCAGATACACAAATAAACCCGAAAATGCAATTTCTCAAATATTTTATACTCTGCAGTTGGTATAACAAGTCATTTAAAATACATTTATGGAAAAACAATTTTACAGTGTACTGTCCCTTTAAGTTTTTCTTTTTTTCATGAGAATAACTTATATTTTTGTTGTGGATGAATTTTTCAGCATATGGCTGTTGTTTAGTTTTATCCCTCCCTCTCTAGTGACTCTTGCGTGGAGTTCCACATCTTGGTTATTTGATATCCCATACGTCACTAGCTCATGGACTCTTGCCAATTACATGAAATAAAACATAATTTATGTAAGAACTTACCTGATAAATTAATTTCTTTCATATTGGCATAAGTGCATGAGGCCCACCCTTTTTATGGTGGTTATGATTTTTTTGTATAAAGCACAATTATTTCCAGATTTCTTTGTTGATGCTTTTTACTCCTTTTTTTCATCATCCCACTACTTGGCTATTCGTTAAACTGAATTGTGGGTGTGGTGAGGGGTGTATTTATAGGCATTTTGAGGTTTGGGAAACTTTGCCCCTCCTGGTAGGATTGTATATCCCATACGTCACTAGCTCATTGTCAGGGTTTTCTCCCTGTTGTGTTTGCCATGTGCTGCTGGCAGCCATTTTACTCACATCTCTTGCTGACCCTGGTGCATTGTGGGGGATGCTGCTCATTTACTGCATTTCCTTTTATGGTCAGACTGGTGTGCATCATCCATGTGAGACAGGATGCAGTCTCAGAATTGTGATGTCATCACTTATTATTTAAAGGGCCTCTGTTCAGTATGTGTGCCTTTGCGTTGTCTCAGACCTGTTTGTGAGAGTTCCTGTGTATTACCTGGCTGCCTGACGTCCTTCCTGGTTCCTGATCCCTGGCTTGTTCCTTACTCTGCTGTTTTCCTTGTTCCTAATTCCGGCTCGTCTGACTATTCGCTTTGGCTCCTGACTCGGCTTGTCTGATTACCAGCTCTGGTTTTGACTCCTGGCTTGTTATTTGACTTGTGGACCTTTTATTATTTTTTGCTATTAATAAAGGTGTGATTATTTTTGCACTTCTCGTCTCAGTCTGATTCCTGGCACCCTGACATTACGCAAAGGCCATGAATCCTGATGGTGCACCTTTACCTGCCATAATTTCCACCTTTACCTGCCATCATTTCCAGGATGGATGAACAGGATCACCGCTTGGATCAATTTGCACTAGCCCTGCAAACCCTGCTGACTCGCACTGCACATTTGGACCAAAGTGTCCCACAAGTTATGGCTGCTCCTGTTTCCGCTGCTGCACCTAGTCCTACCAGGAGCCTGTCCGGTTCTGCACCTCTACCTCAGCGATATGGAGGCGATCCTATTCAGTGCAGAGGGCTTTTGAACCAGGTGGGCATTTACTTTGAGATGTTACCTCGGGCGTTTCCCTCTGACCGCGCTAAGGTGGGATTTCTCATCTCGTTACTCTCTTACACAGCTCTTGCCTGGGCTAATACCTTGTGGGAGACTAATAAACCTGTGATTTCAAATTACCCTGAATTTGTGGCCTCCTTTCGAAGGGTATTTGATGTTCCGGCTTGCTCCTCCTCTGCTGCTAAATGACTCATGTCCATTCAGCAAGGTACAAGATCTGTTGTTCAGTATGCTATTGAGTTCTGTATGCTTGCCGTAGAGGTAGGTTGGAACAATGAAGCCCTTGTTGCCGCCTTCTTTCATGGGCTCTCTGATGCGATTAAAGACGAAGTTGCTGCCAGAGATTTACCAGAGGATCTCGAGGCATTGGTGTCTTTTTTTATCCTAATTGACATCAGACTCAGAGAGAGGGCCTCTTTTTTAAGGAGCGCTTGTGGAAGCCTCCTGTTCTGTTGTCTCCTACGTGTTCGTTCCCACCCATGCCTCCCGCTCCTCCCATGCCTCCTGGTCCAGAGTCACCAGGTACTGCTGAGCCGATGCAGCTGGGATTCACGTGTCTCTCCGCGGCAGAGAGGGCCTTTAGAAAGAGGGAGGGACTCTGCCTCTATTGTGGGTTACAGGGCCCCCTTTTAAAGTCTTGCCCTACATGGCCAGGAAATGCTCACACCTAAGGTCCTATCTGGGGCAGACCTTGGGTGGTTTATCCTCATCCCCTGAACCGCTTAAGGAGAAACTTTTGATCACGGTTGTCCTTTCCGGGGTGGACTCCTCAGGCTCTTGTTAACTCCGGTGCTGCGGGCTATTTCATTGACAGTGCTTTTGTATCGAAGCACTCCATTCCTGTTTTGCCTCGGTCCGTTCCGCTTGCTATTGAGGCCATTGATGGCAGGCCCCTTCAGCCCTCACTCGTTACTCACGAGACTGCTCCGTTGTCCATGGCTGTTGGGGCTCTCCATTTTGAAACCCTTCAGTTCCAGGTGATAAACTCTCCGCATTTTCCGGTTGTTCTGGGTTATCCCTGGCTCCAAAAGCACAATCCCAGTCTCGACTGGCGCAGGTCCGAAATTTTGTCGTGGTCCCTGCAATGTATTTCCCCTTGTCTTCGGAAACCAGTTAAAGTCTTCTTCGGTATCTCAATTGCCAGAGGAGTACCGAGAGTTCCTAGACATGTTTGACAAGGTGCGTGCCAGTACGTTGCCTCCTCACCGGTCTTACATATGTGCCATAGACCTGCGACCCAGAGCCATTCCTCCTCGGGGCTGGGTGTACCCTCTGTCTGTTGCAGAGAATTGTGCTATGGAGGAGTATGTTGCCGATGCTCTGTCGCGGGGGATCATCCGCAAATCCTGCTCTCCTGCAGGGGCTAGTTAAGACCATGTATCGATTATAGGGGTCTTAATCGTCTTACCATTAAGAATACTTACCCTATTCCGCTTATTACGGAACTCTTTGACCGCCTCAAGGGAGCTACGGTCTTTACTAAACTTGATTTGAGAGGAGCGTACAATCTCGTTAGGATTAAGGAGGGCCACGAATGGAAAACAGCATTTAAAGGAACAGTCTACCATAGAAATGTTATTGTTTTAAAAGATAGATAATCCCTTTATTACCCATTCCCCAGTTTTGTATAACCAACACAGTTATATTAATATACTTTTTACCTCTGTGATTACTTTGTATCTAGGAACCTTCTTCCAGCCCCCTGATCACATGACTGTGACTGTTTATTCTCTATTGTCTTAAATTTAGCATTGTTTTATGCTAAATCTTATATAACCCCCTGTGCCTGAACACAGTGTTATCTATATGGCCCACGTGTACTTTCTGTCTCTTTGTGTTGAAAAGAGATTTAAAAAGCATGTGATAAGAGGCAGCCCTCAAAGGCTTAAAAATTGGCATATGAGCCTACCTATGTTTAGTTTAAACTAAGAATACCAAGAGAAAAAAGCAAATTTGATGATAAAAGTAAATTGGAAAGTTGATAAAAATGAAAAGTCCTATCTGAATAATGAAAGTTTAATTTATTCTAGACTGTCCCTTTAACACCAGGAGCGGGCATCATGAGTATCTTGTAATGCCCTTTGGCCTATGTAATGCTCCTGCTGTTTTTCACGAATTTATTAATGATGTCCTACGAGATATGTTGCAACAGTGTGTTGTGGTGTACTTAGACGACATCCTCATACACTCACCCACACTTGAGGCTCATTGTTCTGATGTTACACGGGTTCTTCAGAGACTACGCGAGAACGGCCTGTTTTGTAAACTCGAGAAATGTGAGTTCCATCAGACTCAAGTAACCTTCCTAGGTTATGTTATCTCCGTTGCAGGGTTCTCCATGCATCCTGACAAGTTATCTGCAGTTCCGCAGTCGCCTCGCCCAGTTGGTCTTCGGTCTATTCAACGTTTTTTGGGGTTCGCCAATTACTATAGAAAGTTTATTAAAAACTTTTCTTCCTTGGTCAAACCTATCACAGACATGACCCGTAAAGAGAATGATCCACTCCATTGGTCACCTACTGCCATTAAGGCCTTTGATAGTCTTAAGAATGCCTTTGCTGCTGCTCCAGTTCTGGCTCATCCTAACCCTGTCCTGCCTTTTGTTCTTGAGGTCGATGCATCTGAGACTGGAGTAGGTGCCCTCTTGTCTCAACGTCCTACACCTGACGGTTCCTTGCATCCGTGTGGTTTGTTCTCTAAGAAATTGTCTCCAGTGGAGTGAAATTATGAAATTGGCGACAGAGAATTACTGGCCATAATTTTGGCACTTAAGGAATGGAGGCATCTTCTCGAGGGTACCAGCGTGCCAGTGCTCATTCTTACTGACCACAAGAATTTAACTTATCTATCTGAAGCAAAACGTTTGTTGCCTCGACAGGCCAGGTGGATGCTATTTTTGTCTCGGTTTAATTATGTAGTCTCCTACCTGCCTGGTAGTTAGAATGTTAGGGCTGATGCCCTCTCTCGACAATTTTCACCTCTGTCCAAGGAGGAGTCTGTACCTACTCCTGTTATACCTCCTGACCATATTTTGGCTACCATACGTACTAATTTGACTTCTCCCTAGGGGGAGGAGATCCTGACTGCACAAACCAATGCACCTCCTGAGAAACCTAGTGGTAAGTGTTTTGTTCCTGAGAATCTTCGAACTAAACTTTTGCACACTTACCACTATCCTAATGCCGCAGGTCACCCAGGCAAGAACCAAATGATTTGGTCTGTCACTCGACAATTCTGGTGGCCAGGTCTTCGTTCTGATGTTGCTGCGTATGTTGCCTCCTGCTCAGTTTGTGCACAGAATAAGACTCCTCGACGTCATCCTGTGGGTCTTCTTCAACCTATTGCTAATGGTGAGTGTCCTTGGACACATCTTTCTCTTGTTAAGTGTATCCAGTCCACGGATCATCCATTACTTATGGGATATATTCTCCTTCCCAACAGGAAGCTGCAAGAGTCCACCCACAGCAAAGCTGCTATATAGCTCCTCCCCTAACTGCCATTACCAGTCATTCTCTTGCAAGTCTCAACATAGATAGGAGGTCGTGAGAGTCTGTGTTTTTTTATACTTAGTTTATTTCTTCAATCAAAAGTTTGTTATTTTTAAATGGCACCGGAGTGTGCTGTTTATCTCAGGCAGTATTTGGAAGAAGAATCTGCCTGCGTTTTTTCTATGATCTTAGCAGACGTAACTAAGATCCAGTTGCTGTTCTCACACATTCTGAGGAGTAAGGTACTTCAGAGGGGGAATGGCGTGCAGGTTTTCCTGCAAATAAGGTATGTGCAGTAAAATATTTTTCTAAGGAATGGAATTGACTAAGAAAATACTGCTGATACCGAAGTAATGTAAGTACAGCCTTTAAATGCAGTGAAAGCGACTGGTACCAGGCTGATTGATAGAGATATATGCTAAGGTATGTGCAGTAATATATTTTTCTAAGGAATGGAATTGACTAAGAAAATACTGCTGATACCGAAGTAATGTAAGTAAAGCCTTAAATGCAGTGATAGCGACTGGATCAGGCTTATTAATAGACATACATACTCTTATAAGAATGTGTTTTAAAACGTTTGCTGGCATGTTTAATCGTTTTTTAACATATGTTTGGTGATAAAACTTATTGGGGCCTAATTTTTCCACATGGCTGGCTTAAATTTTGCATAGAAACAGTTATAGGGAAGGTAATCCACAGCTCAGCTGTGGCAGTTTTGTTGTGTCTGTTTAAAAAAAATGTCGTTTTTTTTTTTTTTTTTTTTTTTTTTTTTATCTGTTTTTTTGCATTAAGGGGTTAATCATCCATTTGCAAGTGGGTGCAATGCTCCGTTAACTTATTACATGTACTGTAAAAATTTCGTTTGATTTACTGCCTTTTTTCACTGTTTTTCAAATTTTGACAAAATTTGTTTCTCTTAAAGGCACAGTAACGTTTGTTATATTTGCTTGTTAACTTGATTTAAAGTGTTTTCCAAGCTTACTAGTCTCTTTATTAGTTCTAACATGTCTAACATAGAGGAGGCTCTGTGTTTATTATGTTTAAAGCCATGGTGGAACCCCATTTTAGAATGTGTACCAGATGTACTGATTTCATGTTAAACAATAAAGATAATTTTTTGTATTTAAAAACATTATCACCAGAGGATTCTGTCGAGGGGGAAGTTATACCGACTAACTCTCCCCACGTGTCAGACCCTTTGACTCCCGCTTTAGGGACTCACGCTCAAATGGCGCCAAGTACATCAAGGGCACCCATAGCGTTTATTTTACCAGAGGATTCTGTCGAGGGGGAAGTTATGCCGACTAACTCTCCCCACGTGTCAGACCCTTTGACTCCCGCTCCAGGGACTCACGCTCAAATGGCGCCAAGTATATCAATGGCGCCCATAGCGTTTATTTTACAAGACATGGCAAAGGTTGTGTATAATACACTGGCAGCAGTATTAGTCAGACTACCTGAAATTAAAGGAAAGCAAAACAGCTCTGGGGGTAGATACAGAGCATACAGACGCTTTAAGAACCATGTCTGATACTACCTCACAATATGCTTAGTCTGTGGGTGATATTTGTGACTCAGGGAAGATGATTTAACCTGATTCTGATATTTCTACATTTAAAATTTATGCTTGAGAACCTCCACTTGTTGCTCAGGGAGGCTTTAGCTGCTCTGAATGAATGTGTACAATCGCAGTGCCAGAGAAATTGTGTAGACTGGATAAATAATATGCAGTGCCGGTGTGTACTTATGTTTTTCCAATACCTAAAGAGGTTTACTAAAATTTTTCATAAGGAATGGGATAGACCAGGTGTGCCGTTCTCTTCCCCTCCTATTTTTTAGAAGAATGTTTTCTAATAGTTGCCACCACACAGGACTTATGGCAGACAGTTCCTAAGGTGGAGAGAAGAGTTTCTACTCTAGCTAAGCGTACCACTACCTCTGGCGAGGACTGTTGTGCTTTTTTAGATCCAATGGATAAAAAATGTTTATTCAACAAGGTTTTATCCTGCAGCCCCTTGCACGCATTGCTCCTGTCACTGCTGCTGCGGCGTTCTGGTTTGAGTCTCTTGATGAGGCTTTACAGGCTCCATTGGATGAATATATTTGACAAGCTTAGAGCACTTAAGCTAGCCAATTCCTTTGTTTTCTGATGCCTTTGTTCCTTTGACTAGACTAACGGCTAAGAATTCTGTTTTTTACTATACTGGCGCGCAGAGCGCTATGGCTTATATCATGGTCAGCTGTTGTGACTTTAATAAATAAGCTACTTAACTTCCCTTCAAGGGGCAGACCCTATTCAGGCCTAGTTTGAAGGAGATTATTACTTATATCACTGGAGGAAAAGATCATGCCCTTCCTCAGGACAGGTCCAAATCAAGGGACAAAAAAGGCCTAATTTTCGTGCCTTTCGAAAATTCAAGGCAGGTGTGGCATCAACTTCCTCTAAGGCAAAATAAGAGGGAACTTTTGCTCAGTCCAAGGCGGTCTGGAGACAACCGGACCTGGAACAAAGATAAGCAGGTCAAGGAGCCTGCTGCTGCCTCTAAAACAGCATGAGGAACGGACCCCTATCTGGTAACGGATCCTATAGGGGGCAGACTTCATTCTTCGCCCAGGCGTGGGCAAGAGATGCCCAGGATCCCTGGGCATTGGAAATTATACCCCAGAGATATCTTCTGGATTTCAAAGCTTTCCCCCCCCAAAAAAGGGGAGTTTTTGCCTTTCACATTTATCTGCAAACCAGATAAAGAAAGAGACATTCTTGCATTGTGTACGTGACCCATTCAGTTCCAATAGAGGAACAGGGACACAGTTTTCCTCAAATCGGTTTGTGGTTCACAAGGAAAGGAAACCTTCAGACCTATTTTGGATCTAAAAGATCTTAAACAAATTCTTTAGAATTCTATCATTTAAGATGGAAACTATTCGTACCATCTTAACTATGATCCAGGAGAGTCAATAGAGGACTACAATGGATTTGAAGGATGCTTATCCTCACATTACGATGCATAAAGATCACCATCGGTTTTTCAGGTTTGCCTTTCTAGACAGGCATTACCAGTTTGTAGCTCTTTCCTTTGGGTTAACTACAGCCCCTAGAATCTTTATGGAGGTTCTGGGGTCACTTTGGCGGTCCTTAGGCCGCGGGGCATAGAAGTGGCCCCTTATTTAGACGACATCCTGATACAGGCGTCAAACATCCAAGTTGCCAAGTCTCATACGGACGTAGTACTGTCATTTCTGAGATCGCATGGGTGGAAAGTGAACAAGGAAAGAGTTCTCTATCCCCAATATCAAGGGTTTCCCTCCTAGGGATTCTGATAGATTTTGTAGAAATTAAAATTTACCTGACGGAGTCCAGGTTGTCAAAGTTTCTAAATTTCTGCCGTGTTCTTCATTCCATCCGCGCCCTTTGGTGGCTCAGTACATGAATGTAATCGGCTTAATGGTAGCGGCAAGGGACATAGTACCGTTTGCACGCCTACATTTCAGACCACTGCAACTATGCATGCTCAGCCAGAGGAACGGGGATTACACAGATTTGTTCTCCTGTTAAATCCGGACCAAGAAACCAGAGATTCTCTTCTCTGGTGACTATCTCGGGTCCATCTGTCCAAGGGTATGACCTTCCGCAGGTCAGATGGGACAATTGTTACAACAGATGCCAGCCTTTTAGGTTGGGATACAGTCTGGAACTCCCTGAAGGCTCAGGGATAGTGGACTCAGGAGGAGACCCTCCTTCTAATGAATATTCTGGAACTGGGAGCGATATTCCATGCTTTTCAGACTTGGCCTCAGTTAGCAACTCTGAGGTACATCATATTTCAGTCGGACAATATCACGACTGTGGCTTACATCAACCATCAAGGGGGAACAGAAGTTCCCTAGCAATGTTAGAAGTCATAAAATAATTCACTGGACAGAGACTCACTCTTGTCTAAAAGCTATCCCTATCCCAGGTGTTGAGAACTGGGAGGCAGATTTTCGAAGTCGTCAGACTTTTCATCCGGGGGAGTGGGAATTCCCTCCGGAGGGGTTTGCACAAGATCAAGCAGGAGAGTGCTTTGGTGCTTTTGACAGCGCCTGCGTGGCCACGCAGGACCTGGTATGCAGATCTGGTGGACATGTCATCCTTTCCACCACGGTCTCTGCTTCTGAGACAGGACCCTCTACCTCAGGGTCTTTTCAACCATCTAAATATAACTAATCTGAGATGGACTGCCTGGAGACAGAACGCTTGATGTTATCAAAGCATGGCTTCTCCGAGTCAGTAATTGATACCTTAATACAGGCATAAAAGCCTGTCTCTAGGAAAATTTAACATAAGATATGGTGTAAATATCTTATTGTTATGAATCCAAGGGTTACTCATGGAGTAAAGTCTGGATTCCCAGGATATTATCTTTTCTCTTGTTAAGTGTATCCAGTCCACGGATCATCCATTACTTATGGGATATTAACTCCTCCCCAACAGGAAGTGCAAGAGGATTCACCCAGCAGAGCTGCTATATAGCTCCTCCCCTAACTGCCATTACCAGTCATTCTCTTGCACCCAACGAATAGATAGGATGTGTGAGAGGACTGTGGTGATTATACTTAGTTTCATACCTTCAATCAAAAGTTTGTTATTTTATAATAGCACCGGAGTGTGTTATTCCTTCTCTGGTAGAATTTGAAGAAGAATCTACCTGAGTTTTTCTATGATTTTAGCCGGAGTAGTTAAGATCATATTGCTGTTTCTCGGCCATCTGAGGAGAGGTAAACTTCAGATCAGGGGACAGCGGGCAGATTAATCTGCAAAGAGGTATGTAGCAGCTTATTATTTTCTGACAATGGAATTGATGAGAAAATTCTGCCATACCGATATAATGTAAACTCAGCCTTAAATGCAGTAGCAGCAACTGGTATCAGGCTGTCATGTATGTATATTTTACACTTCAGTATTCTGGGGAATGGCACTTCACTGGAATTATACTGTATGCATAAAACTTTAGCCTAATTTGCAGGGACTAGCAACAGGCTTTTTAATAACACTCAATTTATTAATGTTAAACGTTTTTTGCTGGCATGTAAAATCGTTTAATTTTCTGAGGTACTGGGTGAAAAAATGTTTTGGGCACTATTTTTTTCCACTTGGCAGTCGTTTTATTTAATTATGACAGTTTACTGATCTCTCTCACTGTTATGTGTGAGGGGGAGGGGCCTTTTTTGGTGCTTTTGCTACGCATCAAAAAATTCAGTCAGAAGTTTATTGTCTTCCCTGCATGATCCGGTTCATCTCTACAGAACTCAGGGGTCTTCAAAACTTGTTTTGGGAGGTAATCACTCACAGCAGAGCTGTGAGATTGTAGTTGACTGTGATAAAAAAAAAAAAAAAAAAACGTTTATTTCTGTATTTTATTTTTTTTTCTGCTATCAGGGTTAGTTATCCTTTGCTAATGGGAGCAATCCTTTGCTAAAATTGTGTTTTTTACAAGATTTGATGCTATAACTTTTCAGTTTATTAATTTTCAACTGTCATAACTTTTTCTGTGCTTCTTATAGGCACAGTACGTTTTCATATTATAGTAAATTACTTGAAAAGTATTTCCAAGTTGCTAGTTTATTTGCTAGTGTGTTAAACATGTCTGATTCAGAGGAAGATATCTGTGCTATATGTGCTAAAGCCAAAGTGGAGCCCAATAGAAATTTATGTACTAACTGTATGATGCTACTTTAAATAAAAGTCAATCTGTACAAATTGAACATATTTCACCAAACAACGAGGGGAGAGTTATGCCGACTAACTCGCCTCACGTGTCAGTACCTGCATCTCCCGCTCGGGAGGTGCGTGATATTGTAGCGCCGAGTACATCTGGGCGGCCATTACAAATCACATTACAGGATATGGCTACTGTATGACTGAAGTTTTGGCTAAATTACCAGAACTAAGAGGTAAGCGTGATCACTCTGGGGTGAGAACAGAGTGCGCTGATAATATTAGGGCCATGTCAGACACTGCGTCACAATTTGCAGAACATGAGGACGGAGAGCTAAATTCTGCGGGTGACGTGTTCTGATCCAAACAAACTGGATTCAGATATTTCAAATTTTAAATTTAAGCTGAAAACCTCCGTGTATTACTAGGGGAGGTGTTAGCGGCTCTGAATGATTGTAACACAGTTGCAATACCAGAGAAAATGTGTAGGTTGCATAAATATTTTGCGGTACCGGCGAGTACTGACGTTTTTCCTATACCTAAGAGACTTACTGAAATTGTTACTAAGGAGTGGGATAGACCCGGTGTGCCGTTCTCACCCCCTCCGATATTTAGAAAGATGTTTCCAATAGACGCCACCACACGGGACTTATGGCAAACGGTCCCTAAGGTGGAGGGAGCAGTTTCTACTTTAGCTAAGCGTACCACTATCCCGGTGGAGGATAGCTGTGCCTTTTCAGATCCAATGGATAAAAAGTTAGAGGGTTACCTTAAGAAAATGTTTGTTCAACAAGGTTTTATATTGCAACCTCTTGCATGCATTGCGCCTGTCACGGCTGCAGCAGCATTTTGGTTTGAGTCTCTGGAAGAGACACTTGAATCAGCTCCATTAGATGAGATTACACACAAGCTTAAAGCCCTTAAGTTAGCTAACTCATTTATTTCAGATGCCGTAGTACATTTAACTAAACTTACGGCTAAGAATTCCGGATTCGCCATTCAGGCACGCAGAGCACTGTGGCTAAAATCCTGGTCAGCTGACGTTACTTCTAAATCTAAATTGCTTAATATACCTTTCAAAGGGCAGTGGTTCCTTCCGTATAAAGAGCCTGCCTGTCCCTCCCGTCATCCGTGTACTTTAGCTTTGGTATTGGTATCCCATAAGTAATGGATGATCCGTGGACTGGATACACTTAACAAGAGAAAACATAATTTATGCTTACCTGATAAATTTATTTCTCTTGTAGTGTATCCAGTCCACGGCCCGCCCTGTCACTTTAAGGCAGGTAATTTTTCCATTAAACTACAGTCACCACTGCACCCTATGGTTTTCCTTTCTCTGCATGTTTTCGGTCGAATGACTGGTAATGGCAGTTAGGGGAGGAGCTATATAGCAGCTCTGCTGGGTGAATCCTCTTGCACTTCCTGTTGGGGAGGAGTTAATATCCCATAAGTAATGGATGATCCGTGGACTGGATACACTACAAGAGAAATAAATTTATCAGGTAAGCATAAATTATGTTTTCTCCAAGATGATTTTGAGAAAAGGGTTGTCAGCTAGTTCTTTAAAAGGACAGATTTCTACTCTGTCTATTCTTTTGCACAAGCGTCTGGCAGGTATTCTAGACGTTCAGGCATTTGGTCAGGCTTTGGTTAGAACCAAGCCTGTGGTTAAAAATGTTGCTCCGCCATGGAGCTTAAAGCTGGTTCTTAAGGTTCTTCAAGGAGTTCCATTTGAACCTTTTCATTCCATAGATATCAAACTTCTATCTTGGAAAGTTCCTTTTTGGTAGCTATTTCCTCGGCTCATAGAGTCTCCGAGTTATCTGTGTTGCAATGTGATTCTCCTTATCTGGTTCTCCGTACGGATAAGGTAGTCCTGTGTACCAACCTGGGTTTTTACCTAAGGTGGTATCTAACAAGAATATCACTCAAGAGATTGTTGTTCCATTCTTGTATCCTAATCCTTCTTCAAAGAAGGAACGTCTATTACACAATTTGGACGTGGTTCGTGTTTTAAAGTTTTACTTACAAGCTACTACAGATTTTCATCAAACATTCACCTTGTTTGTTGTCTATTCTGGACAGAGGAGAGGTCAAAGGACTTCAGAAACCTCTCTGTCTTTTTGGTTAAAAAGCATAATTCATTTAGCTTATGAGACTGCTGGACAGCAGCCTCCTGAAGGGATTACAGCTCATTCTACTAGAGCTGTGGTTTTCACTTGGGCCTTTTTTAAATGTGGCTTCTGTTGAACAGATTACAAGACGGAGTCTTGGTCTGCGTTTCATACTTTTTCAAATTTAACAAATTTGATACCTTGCTTCTTCGGAGGCTATTTTTGGGAGAAAGGGTTTTTTACAGGCAGTGGTAACTTCCGTTTAAGTACCTGCCTTGTCCCTCCCATCATCCGTGTACTTTAGCTTTGGTATTGGTATCCCATAAGTAATGGATGATCCGTGGACTGGATACACTTAACAAGAGAAAACATAATTTATGCTTACCTGATAAATTTATTTCTCTTGTAGTGTATCCAGTCCACGGCCCGCCCTGTCACTTTAAGGCAGGTAATTTTTCCATTAAACTACAGTCACCACTGCACCCTATGGTTTTCCTTTCTCTGCATGTTTTCGGTCGAATGACTGGTAATGGCAGTTAGGGGAGGAGCTATATAGCAGCTTTGCTGTGGGTGGACTCTTGCAGCTTCCTGTTGGGAAGGAGAATATATCCCATAAGTAATGGATGATCCGTGGACTGGATACACTACAAGAGAAATAAATTTATCAGGTAAGCATAAATTATGTTTTCCATGGACTCATTGTCGAGCTCCTTGTTTCCAATGGCAATACTGTTATGCTTATGGTGGTTGACCGTTTTTATAAAATGTCACATTGCATTCCCTTGATGAAGCTGCCTACCGCTCAGGAGCTTGCTCCGTTTACATGGGTTACCCAAGGAGATAGTGTCGGAACGAGGTAGCCAGTTTGTCTCCAGATTTTGGCGTTCCTTTTGTGCTCAAATGGGGATCCAGCTTTCCTTCTCCTCGGCATATCACCCTCAATCCAATGGGGCTGCGGAACGGTCTAATCAAGCTCTGGAAAAGTTCCTCCATTGCTATGTCTCAGATCACCACAATAATTGGTCTGAACTGTTACCTTGGGCCGAGTTTGCTCGTAATAGTGCTAGTAATGCTTCCTCCAAGTTATCCCCGTTCATGGCGAATTATGGGTTTCAACCATCCTTGTTGCCCGATTCATTCATGTCTCAGGGTATTCTGGCTTTGGAGGAGCATCTCCGGCAACTCCGTTCCACGTGGGTGCAGATTCAGGATTGCCTTCATCATTCTATGCAGCGCCAAAAGTTCCAGGCTGATCGTAGGCATCTGCCCGCACCTTCCTACCAGGTTGGTGAGAGAGTTTGGCTGTCCTCCCGCAACTTGAACCTTTGTGTGCCTTCCAATAAATTGGCTCCTCATTATGTTGGTCCTTTATGAATACTCTGACGGGTTAATCCTGTGGCCTACGCTCTTGACCTTCCTCCTGCTATGCGCATCTCCAATGTTTTTCATGTCTCCCTCTTGAAACCATTGGTTTGTAATCGGTTTACCACTGTGTTGCCTCATCCCCGTCCTATCTTTGTTGACAACCATGAGGAGTATGAGGTCAGCAGCATTATTGACTCTCGTATGTCCAGGGGCCGTGTACAGTATTTGGTTCACTGGAGGGGCTACGGTCCGGAGGAGCATTCTTGGGTTACCTCCTCTGATGTTCATGCTCCCGCCCTCCTCCGTGCCTTCCATGCCCGTTTCCCCAATAAGCCTTTTGTCCTCCTGCGGGGGAGGGGTCGTTGAGGGGAGGGTACTGTCAGGGTTTTCTCCCTGTTCTGTTTGCCATGTGCTGCTGGCAGCCATTTTACTCACCTCTCTTGCTGACCCTGGTGCATTGTGGGGGATGCTGCTCATTTACTGCATTTCCTTTTATGGCCAGACTGGTGTGCATCATCCATGTGAGACAGGATGCAGTCTCAGAATTGTGATGTCATCACTTATTATTTAAAGGGCCTCTGTTCAGTATGCTTTGCCTTTGCGTTTTCTCAGACCTGTTTGTGAGAGTTCCTATGTATTACCTGGCTGCCTGACGTCCTTCCTGGTTCCTGATCCCTGGCTTGTTCCTGACTCTGCTGTTTTCCTTGTTCCTGATTCCGGCTCGACTGACTATTCGCTTTGGCTCCTGACTCGGCTTGTCTGACTACCAGCTCTGGTTTTGACTCCTGGCTTGTTATTTGACTTGCAGACTTTTTATTATTTTTTGCTATTAATAAAGGTGTGATTATTTTTGCACTTCTCGTCTCAGTCTGATTCCTGGCACCCTGACACTCATGGACTCTTGCCAATATGAAAGAAATGAATTTATCAGGTAAGTTCTTATATAAATTATGTTTTTTTTCCAAATTCTACAAATGTGATACTTTTGCCTCGGCTGAGACTTCTTTTGGGAGAAAAGTTCTTGAAGCGGTGGTGCCTTCTGTTTAGGTCCGCCTGTCTAGTTCTCCCTCCCTTTCATTCTGTGTCCTCTAGCTTGGGTATTGGTCTCCACTAGTAATTGGAATTAAATCGTGGACTCTCCATGCCATAGGAAAGAAAACAAAATTTATGCTTACCTGATACATTTCTTTCTTTCTGGGCAGGAGAGTCGATGACCCGCCATTATTACATTTTAAGACGGCAACTTTTTGCTATAAACTTCAGACACCTATATACCCTTGTGTTATATTCTTTTCCAATTTTCTTTCGGTGAATGACTGGGATTATGGGTAAGAGAAGTGACACTTAACAGATCTGATGGGGTGCTCTTTGCCTCCTCCTGCTGGCCAGGAGTTAAATTCCCACTAGTAATTGGAATGAAATCGTGGACCCTCCATGCCCGGAAAGAAATTTATCAGGTGAGCATAAATTTTGTTTTATCTTTACCTCAGAGAAACAGGGATTTATGTCCCCTACAACTACACTACACAATGAGCATAGTGGTTTGCTGCCATGACATCATTATTTCTATTTTACTCACTTAACAGCTATAAGGACATGAAACTCATTATCTGAGTGGTGCTATTTCATTCTTTCAAAAGAAGATAAGTGTTTGTGGTGTCTAATGTTCAGCAGTATCACATAGACCAGGAGCCAACAACCTTGGCCCTCCACAGATGTTTTGGAACTACATTTCCCATGATGCTCAGCCACACTTTAGGCTGGCTGAGTATCATGGGAAATGTAGTTCTAAAACATCTGGGGTGCGAAGGTTGCTGACCCCTGACCTAGAACAACAAAATACCACACATTTTAAAGTGCAGATATGTTGATTTTGAATAAGGAGTCTCCTGTACTGTATCTCTACATATAACATATGGAACTTAAAGCCCCATATTTTGTTCCTATGTATCTATGAGATAATCAGTTCTGTCATGTGACCAGCCTTTTGGGCATGTGACCCTCTTTTGAAAGATGAAATATGTAGTTCTTATATTGGGGTTCTGTGGTACCATTTAAAACCCAGGTGATATAAAATGACATAAAAGTGCCAAAAGAAACTGCCCTAATGTGTAACCCCTGCAGAGAGGTAAACACATAGTTAAAGTCAATTCCAGAGCTGCAATGCATTAATCGGAGTTAACTGAGAACATCTGGTGAGCCAATAGCAAAAGGCATATATACATAGCCACAAAGAGAGAGAAAGGGCGCCTCCTAGTGTAGCCAGTGGACATAGAGCAAAGAAATTCTCATACAGTGGAATGATACTCACAAAGTGTGGCGGCAAAGATAATGCCTAGGCAAATGATCTGGGAACTCAGCAGTGTCCCAGTATACTGTGCACCAAAGCAAG